>NC_088415.1:91877861-91927861 GCF_034236695.1 Oncorhynchus nerka
CTCTCTCTCTCTCCCTCTCCCACTCTCTCTCTCTCTCTTTTGCTCTCTCTCTCTCTCTCTCTCTCTCTCACACAATTCAATTCAATTCAAGGGGCTTTATTGGCATGGGAAACATGTGTTAACATTGCCAAAGCAAGTGAGGTAGATAATATACAAAAGTGAAATAAACAATAAAAATTAACAGTAAACATTACACACACAGAATCTTCAAAACAATAAAGACATTACAAATGTCATATTACGTATATATGCAGTGTTGCAACGATGTACGAATGGTTAAAGTACACAAGGCAAAATAAATAAACATAAATATGGGTTGTATTTACAATGGTGTTTGTTCTTCACTGGTTGCCCTTTTCTCGTGGCAACAGGTCACATATCTTGCTGCTGTGATGAAACACTGTGGTATTTCACCCAGTAGATATGGGAGTTTATCAAAATTGGATTTGTTTTCGAATTCTTTGTGGATCTGTGTAATCTGAGGGAAATATGTGTCTTCTCTTGAGAGCCATGTCTGCCTACGGCGGCCTTTCTCAATAGCAAGGCTATGCTCACTAAGTCTGTACATAGTCAAAGCTTTCCTTAAGTTTGGGTCAGTCACAGTGGTCAGGTATTCTGCCGCTGTGTACTCTCTGTTTAGGGCCAAATAGCATTTTAGTTTGCTCTCTTTTTTTGTTAATTCTTTCCAATGTGTCAAGTCATTATCTTTTTGTTTTCTCATGATTTGATTGGGTCTAATTGTGCTGCTGTCCTGGGGCTCTGTAGGGTGTGTTTGTGTTTGTGAACAGAGCCCCAGGACCAGCTTGCTTAGGGGGCTCTTCTCCAGGTTCATCTCTCTGTAGGTGATGGCTTTGTTATGGAAGAAATGTGTGTGTTTTTTGCCCATTTTAACCGCACACTTGTTGTTTATGTACATGGATTTTATAATGTCGTATGTTTTACCCCCAACACCACTTTCCAATTTTTATCAATTTGTATAGCAGACCCTCATGCCAAATTGAGTCGAAGGCTTTTTTTTAAATCAACAAAGCATGAGAAGACTTTGCCTTTGTTTTGGTTTGTTTGGTTGTCAATTAGGGTGTGCAGGGTGAATACGTGGTCTGTTGTACGGTAATTTTGTAAAAAGCCAATTTGACATTTGCTCAGTACATTGTTTTCATTGAGGAGATGTACAAGTGGCTGTTAATGATAATGCAGAGGATTTTCCCAAGGTTAATGTTGACACATGTCCCATGGTATTGGGGTCAAATTTGTCTCCACCTTTGTGGATTGGGGAGATCAGTCCTCGGTCCTCCTCAGTCCACCCCCTCTCTCTCTCTCTCGCTCCCCCCTCTCTCTCTCTCTCTCCTCCCTCTCCTCTCTCTCTCGCTCCCCCCTCTCTCTCTCTCTCTCTCCTCCCTCTCTCTCCTCTCTCTCTCACTCTCTCCTCCCTCTCTCTCCTCTCTCTCACTCCTCCCTCCCTCCCTCTCTCTTTCATCTCTCTCTCTCTCTCCTCCTCTCTCTCCCCCTCTCCCCCTCTCTCCCCCTCCTCTCTCTCTCCCCCTCTCTCTCCTCCCTCCCTCTCCCCTCTCTCCCCCTCTCTCCCCCTCCTCTCTCTCTCCCCCCTCTCTCTCCTCCCTCCCTCTCCCCCTCTCTCCCCCTCCTCTCTCTCTCCCCCTCTCTCTCCTCCCTCCCTCTCCCCCTCTCTCCCCCTCTCTCTCTCCCCCTCCTCTCTCTCTCTCTCTCTCCTCCCTCTCTCTCTCCTCCCTCTCTCTCTCCCCCTCTCTCTCCTCCCTCCCTCCCTCTCTCCCCCTCTCCCCCTCTCTCCCCCTCCTCTCTCTCTCCCCCTCCTCTCTCTCTCCCCCTCTCTCTCTCCCTCATCCCTCTCTCTCTCTCTCCCCTCTCTCTCTCTCTCTCCTCCCTCTCTCTCTCCTCCCTCTCTCTCTCCTCCCCCTCCTCTCTCTCTCCCCCCCTCTCTCTCCCCTCCTCTCTCTCTCCCCCCTCCCCTCTCTCTCCTCCCTCCCTCCCCCTCTCTCTCCTCCCTCCCTCCCTCTCTCCCCCTCCTCTCTCTCTCCCCCTCCCCTCTCTCCCCCCCCTCCTCTCTCTCCTCCCTCCCTCTCCCCCTCTCTCCCCCTCCTCTCTCTCTCCCCCCTCCTCTCTCTCCCCCTCTCTCTCTCTCTCTCTCTTTCCTCCCTCTCTCCCTCTCTCCCCCTCCCCTCTCTCCCCCTCCCCTCTCTCTCCTCCCTCCCTCTCCCCCTCTCTCTCCCCTCCTCTCTCTCTCCCTCATCCCCCTCTCCCCTCTATCTCATCATTATACAGACCCTGTGTCAGCCTGTGTGTGATTTTTATCCTCTCCATTTGAAGACGGGGCTGTGTATAATTAGACTAGCTCTGTTTGTCCAGCATCTACACAAGTAACAACAATAACCAAGGGTCAAAATAGCCATACATTGAACAATAAGCATATAGGACATGTGCAGGTTGATTGGTCTGTCAGACACTGTCCCTCATCTTATGGCAGGCAGCAATGTAGTGCGCTGCCAACCCACAGCTCTCTGCATCCTCCCCCAACAGGACGGGTAGCCTATCCTCATCAGAGAGGTCTTTGAAACCTTGAATAAGGGTTTCACATTTGGGTAAATGACACTCTCTAATTGTATTTTGTATATTTTGTCAGGAAATGCAGCTCTGTCTCGGGTTCTGCTCTTGTGCAGTGGTTGCCCAGGATTTCCTCTACAGGGAGCCAGGTTTTCCTGTGTCTACCCTTCTCAATGGCAAGGCTGTGCTCACTGAGCCTGTACTTTCTCAAGGTTTTTCTAAGGTATTGATCAGTAACCATGGTCAAATAGTTAGCCACAGTGTACTGTCGATTTAGGGCCAGATAGCACTGCATTGTTCTTTGTGCTTGTGTTTGTGTTTCCCAATAAGCAATGTAGTTTTGTTTTGACTGTGTTGTAATTTGTTTTATTCTGATTGATTGGATGTTCTGGTCCTGAGGCTTCAGTGTGTTAGTAGAACAGGTTTGTGAACTCAGCCCCAGGACCAGCCTGATGAGGGGACTCTTTTCTTTGCTCAGCTCTTGGCATTGCAGGGCTTGGTAATGATATGAGAGGGGGTCACTGTATTTTAGATGTTTCCAAAACCTAATTGCTGCATGCATTGTTTGTAGTTTTCCTCTGGAAATGTAGAAGAATCTCACAGAACTCTGCATGTAGGGTTTCAATGGGGTGTTTGTCCCATTTGGTGAAATCTTGTTTTGCAAGTGGACCCCACACCTCGCTGCCATGAAGTGCTATTGGTTCAATGACACATTACATTCGTTTTAGACAAATTTGAGTAGGTATTTCAATTGGAATTTGTTTTTTAATGGTGTAGAATGCCCTGCGTGCTTTCTCCCTCAGTTCATTCACTGCTTCATTAATGTGTCCATTTGAGCTTATTTTTAAACCTCAGTAATTGTAGTGTGTGCAGTACCCTATATATTTAAACCTCAGTAATTGTAGTGTGTGCAGTACTCTATATTTTTAAACCTCAGTAATTGTAGTGTGTGCAGTACCCTATATATTTAAACCTCAGTAATTGTAGTGTGTGCAGTACTCTATATTTTTAAACCTCAGTAATTGTAGTGTGTGCAGTACCCTATATATTTAAACCTCAGTAATTGTAGTGTGTGCAGTACTCTATATATTTAAACCTCAGTAATTGTAGTGTGTGCAGTACCCTATATATTTAAACCTCAGTAATTGTAGTGTGTGCAGTACTCTATATTTTTAAACCTCAGTAATTGTAGTGTGTGCAGTACCCTATATATTTAAACCTCAGTAATTGTAGTGTGTGCAGTACCCTATATTTTTAAACCTCAGTAATTGTAGTGTGTGCAGTACCCTATATATTTAAACCTCAGTAATTGTAGTGTGTGCAGTACTCTATATATTTTGTACCACTTGAGAACTTTTGTCTAATTCCCTGAGATCTGGATCTTCTCTGGAAAATCATTATTTTAGTCATTTTGGGGTTTTCTGTAGGCCATGTGCTGTGGGGGTTTACTGCCAGGGCCCAGGTCTGGCAGTACTGCTCTAGCAGGTCCAGGCTCTGCTGTAGGCCATGTGCTGTGGGGGTTTACTGTCAGGGCCCAGGTCTGGCAGTACTGCTCTAGCAGGTCCAGGCTCTGCTGTAGGCCATGTGCTGTGGGGGTTTACTCCCAGGGCCCAGGTCTGGCAGTACTGCTCTAGCAGGTCCAGGCTCTGCTGTAGGTCATGTGCTGTGGGGGTTTACTGCCAGGGTCCAGGTCTGGCAGTACTGCTCTAGCACGTCCAGGCTCTGCTGTAGGTCATGTGCTGTGGGTGACAGCAGGCATAGGTCATCTGCGAAGAGTAGGCATTTTACCTCTGAATTGTGGAGACTAACACCAGGGGCTGAGGATTTTTCTAGAATGGTGGCCAATTCATTGATGTAAATATTGAAGAGTGCAGTATTTCTACTTCCACATCCTCATCTGCTCATCTATCACTCCAGTGCTAATTGCTAAATTGAAATGACTTCGCCACTATGGCCTATTTTTTTGCCGAATTACTTAATTTACACACACAATATATAGATTATTCTATTGTGTTATTGACTGTACGTTTGTCAATTATATTGTGTTATTGACTGTACGTTTGTCAATTATATTGTGTTATTGACTGTACGTTTGTCAATTATATTGTGTTATTGACTGTACGTTTGTCAATTATATTGTGTTATTGACTGTACGTTTGTCAATTATATTGTGTTATTGACTGTCGTTTGTCAATTGTATTGTGTTATTGACTGTACGTTTGTCAATTATATTGTGTTATTGACTGTACGTTTGTCAATTATATTGTGTTATTGACTGTACGTTTGTCAATTATATTGTGTTATTGACTGTACGTTTGTCAATTATATTGTGTTATTGACTGCACGTTTGTCAATTATATTGTGTTATTGACTGTACGTTTGTCAATTATATTGTGTTATTGACTGTACGTTTGTCAATTATATTGTGTTATTGACTGTACGTTTGTCAATTATATTGTGTTATTGACTGTACGTTTGTCAATTATATTGTGTTATTGACTGTACGTTTGTCAATTATATTGTGTTATTGACTGTACGTTTGTCAATTATATTGTGTTATTGACTGTACGTTTGTCAATTATATTGTGTTATTGACTGTACGTTTGTCAATTATATTGTGTTATTGACTGTACGTTTGTCAATTATATTGTGTTATTGACTGTACGTTTGTCAATTATATTGTGTTATTGATAGTACGTTTGTCAATTCCATGTGTAACTCTGTGTTGTTGTTTGTGTCGCACTGCTATGCTTTATCTTGGCCAGGTCGCAGTTGTAAATGTGAACTTGTTCTCAAATTGCCTACCTGGTTAAATAAAGGTGAAATAAAATAAATAAATAAAAATACACTATTTTCAATACTAGAGAGAGAGAGCGAGAGAGAGAGCGAGAGAGAGAGAGAGAGAGAGCGAGAGAGAGAGCGAGAGAGAGAGACAGAGAGAGAGACAGAGAGCGAGAGAGAGAGCGAGAGAGAGAGCGAGAGAGAGAGAGAGAGAGAGAGAGAGAGAGACAGAGAGCGAGAGAGAGAGCGAGAGAGAGAGAGAGAGAGAGAGAGAGACAGAGAGCGAGAGAGAGAGCGAGAGAGAGAGCGAGACAGAGAGCGAGACAGAGAGCGAGAGAGAGAGCGAGAGAGAGAGCGAGACAGAGAGCGAGACAGAGAGCGAGAGAGAGAGCGAGAGAGAGAGCGAGACAGAGAGCGAGAGAGAGAGAGAGCGAGAGAGAGAGAGAGAGAGAGAGAGAGAGAGAGAGAGAGAGAGAGAGAGAGAATTATGTTGTTTCCCATTCAGTTGAATGCATGTTGATCCAGTGAGTGAGAGAGAGAGATGGGCTTGTTTGGCTCAGGTTGTCATCATGTGGTGTTCAGCATCAGCATGCCTTGGGTAACAAGTAGCTAGTGCGAGAAGGGGAGAGATGCAGCTTGATCACTATGGTAGTGGTGAAATCAGCAATGGCAAAGAGTTCTCTGTGACAAAAACAGAAACGGGGTTGTTAACTGCTTAATTCAATCAATATCATATTCCAACCAATATGTGTAAATCATAAGCATGTTATTGATTATGTCCATTTAAGTGATGATGCCTGAGAAGCCGGTGTTTGGAGGATATTTTTCTGCGAGGTGATCCACTACATTACACTTATCATCATTTGTTTGTAATCCAGAGAGGTTAGAGAAAGTATCTAGATGAGGCTGTGGATCCTAATTGTGTATTGAAAAGAAAACATGAATCTTCAATGATTTGTTTTTAAGCCATATAATCCCTTAATATTATTGTTGGATCTGATTTTCTACTAGCTAACATTTCAATGGCAATAAGAAATAGATATGCTGATAGTGGACAACCTTGTTTACTCTTCTTGACAGTTTAATACTTTCTGAGATTTATTTACTATTTTACACATAGGGTTACTATACATAACTTTAACCCATTTTATAAGAGATTCTCCAAAATTGAAATATTCCAGGCATTTATATATAAACTCCAGTCGTACTTTATCAAAGACCTTTTCAAAATCAGCTATGAAAACCAGGCCTGGTGTCCCCGATATTTCTAGTGTTCTATTGTTTCCAGTACTTGTCTTATATTATCTCCAATGTATCGTCCATGTAATAAACCTGTCTGATTAGGATGAATAATAATATCTGACAAAACCTTTTTAATTCTATGCATCAAGCATTTTGCTAGAATTTTTGCATTACAACACTGTAAGAGGCCTCCAATTTTCTTTTAATGGACTGGATGTTTATATATACCACTTGGGTCCTGTTTCAGTAAGGAAATCATAGCTTCTTGTTGAGTGTCCGATAGATGTACTAGAACGCTTAAAAGGCCACAATTATTTTTTATATCTGTATCGGTTTTTTGCCAAGGGAAATATCTGATATTGGTATTGGGCCAAAAATGACATATCGGTGAATCACTAATTTTCACCATATTCCATCCAGTTTGCTTTTCATGATATATTACACTTGAATATGTTCCTCCTTTTCTTTCTGTTTTTTTCTCTAACTTATGCTGTGCCTCTACGGTACAGTTTTTATTGCTGTCTATCTGTTCTGTTCGTCCTTCAATTTCAATTATTAATATGGACTCTTTTGACCTAAATTGATTTTGTTTATATGAATTGCCTCTAAAGGCACATTTGAAAGTGTCCCATACAATATTTTTAATGAATTTTTATTTAACCAGGTAAGTTGACTGAGAACACGTTCTCATTTACAGCAACAACCTGGGGAATAGTTACAGGGGAGAGGAGAGGGATGAATGAGACAATTGTAAACTGGGGATGACTAGCTGACCGTGATGGTTTGAGGGCCATATTGGGAATTTAACCAGGACACCGGGGTTAACACCTCTACTCTTACTATAAGTGCCATGGGATCTTTAGTGACCACAGAGAGTCAGGACACCCGTTTAACGTCCCTTCCGAAAGACGGTACCCTACGCAGTACAATGTCCCCAATCACTGCCCTGGGGCATTTGGGATATATATATATTTTAGGCCTCGTACTGGCCCTCCAACACCACTTCCAGCAGGGGACCTATTTTATGTTGGAAAAGTCAGTTATAAATTATTCTGCCCTAGTTAAAAAACAAGTTATCATCCAGCTTCGATTAAATTTCCAATATCCTCGCCCATGTGGAAATTCTGTAAGAGTAATACAGTTGAAGTCAGAAGTTTACATACACCTTAGCCAAATACATTTAAACTCAGTTTTTCACAATTCCTGACATTTAATCCTAGTAAATATTCCCTGTCTGAGGTCAGTTAGAATCACCACTTTATTTTAAGAATGTGAAATGTCAAAATAATAGTAGAGAGAATTATTTATTTCAGCTTTTATTTCTTTCATCACATTCCAAGTGGGTCAGAAGTTCACATACACTCAATAAGCATTTTGTAGCATTGCCTTTAAATTGTTTAACTTGGGTCAAACATGTCGGGAAGCCTTCCACAAGCTTCCCACAATAAATTGGGTGAATTTTGTCCCATTCCTCCTGACAGAACTGGTGTAACTGAGTCAGGTTTGTAGGCCTCCTTGCTTGCACACGCTTTTTCAGTTCTGCCCACACATTTTCTATGGGATTGAGGTCAGGGCATTGTGACGGCCACTCCAATACATTGACTTTGTTGTCCTTAAGCCATTTTGCCACAACTTTGGAAGTATGCTTGGGGTTATTGTCCATTTGGAAGACCCATTTGCGACCAAGCTTTAACTTCCTGACTAATGTCTTGAGATGTTGCCTCAAAATCTCCACATAATTTTCCTTCCTCATGATGCCATCGATTTTGTGAAGTGCACCAGTCCCTCCTGCAGCAAATTACCCCCACAACATGATGCTGTCACCCCCATGCTTCACATTTGGGATGGTGTTCTTTGGCTTGCAAGCCTCTCCATTTTTCCTCCAAAGATAATGATGGTCATTATGACCAAACAGTTCTATTTTTGTTTCATCAGACCAGAGGACATTTCTCCAAAAGGTACAATCTTTGTGCCCATGTGCTGTTGTAAACCGTAATCTGGCTTTTTATGGTGGTTTTATAGCAGTGGCTTCTACCTTGCTGAGCGGCCTTTCAGGTTATGTCGATATAGGACTCGTTTTACTGTGGATATAGATACTTTTTTACCTGTTTCCTCCAGCATCTTCACAATGTCCTTTGCTGTTGTTCTGGGATTGATTTGCACTTTTCGCACCAAAGTACGTTCATCTCTAGGAGACAGAACGCGTCTCCTTCCTGAGCGGTATGACGGCTGCGTGGTCCCATGGTGTTTATACTTGCGTACTATTGTTTGTACAGTGATCAGCCAGTTTGGAAATTGCTCCCAAGGAGGAACCAGACTTGTGGAAGTCTACAATTTTTTTTCTGAGGTCTTGGCTGATGTATTTTGATTTCCCTATGATGTCAACCAAAGAGGCACTGAGTTTAAAGTTAGGCCTTGAAATACATCCACAGGTACACCTCCAATTGATTTAAATGATGTTAATTAGCCTATCAGATGTTTCTAAAGCCATGTCATCATTTTCTGGAGTTTTCCAAGCTGTTTAAAGGCACAGTCAACTTAGTGTATGTAAACTTCTGACCCACTGGAATTGTGATACAGTGAATTATGAGTGAATAATCTGTCTGTAAACAATTGTTGGAAAATTACTTGTGTCATTCACAAAGTAGATTTCCTAACCAACTTGCCAAAACCAACTTGCCAAAACTAGAGTGTTTGAAAAAAACTATTTTTATTGACTCCAACCTAAGTGTATGTAAACTTCCGACTTCAACTGTATGCCAATTATGTGATGGTCCGATCGCATTCTGTCCCCTATCAACGCTTTTTAAAACGTTTTGGTGCCATAGAGACATAAGAAAGTAGTCAAGAAGACTAGCTTGACTAGCTTGAGCCTCCAACATGTATATCTCACTAGCTCAGGATATTTATTAAGCCTCCATATATCTACTAGTTCCAATATATCCATGACATTCATGATTTCCTTAAGTTCCCGGGGGTGAGAGGTTGTAGTGTGAATTCTCTTACTGTGCATAGAGGTATTTAAAATCATTTTTATAATATCCCACCATAATAATATTGTCTAGTGTTGCTTGTAAATTTGATAAATTCTTATATATATTTTCTAAGAAGCCTGGATCATCATTATTCAGACGTATAGGTTAATAAGCCATATATGTTTATTGTCCAATAACATATTTAAAATGATCCATCTACCTTGAGGATCTGTTTGGACAATTTGTGCATTTGGATCAAAATTACTGTTTATTGATATCATCACCTTTTTTGAATTTCTTTGCAATTTTGGGATGAAGTTTTGTGGAAAAAGGAGAAATATAAAGCTAGCTAGCTCTCCGTTCTTATCTCTTGCTAGCTAGCTAACCAAGTACAGCTTAACTTACTGGCTGGCACCGTTCTTATCCCTTGCTTGCTAGCTAGCCAAGTACAGCTAACTTACAGTCACGTCAAAAAGTGGAGTCAGAATAACAGTAAAGTAGCTGCATTAGCATTTTGTTTGTTTTCTATTGACATTTATTTGGATACATTTATAACAATGACCTATTGAGGCGTGATAGAAAATGTGCTCACCTGAACAGAGGAGCAGGCCAACAACACAGCTAACACCATCACTTCAAGCTGAAGAAAGACTGCAAATTAGCTGCTTTTCCCCCCACCTTTTTTCAATTGACATTTCTTTGTATATATCCATAAAAATGATACCAGCTGGCTGGGTCCAGCTAATAGATCCATATGAACAGGAGAGAACCACTGGCTAAGTCTAGATAATAGATCCATATGAACAGGAGAGAACCACTGGCTGGGTCTAGATAATAGATCCATATAGACAGGAGAGAACCACTGGCTGGGTCTAGATAATAGATCCATATGAACAGGAGAGAACCACTGGCTGGGTCTAGATAATAGATCCATATAGACAGGAGAGAACCACTGGCTGGGTCTAGATAATAGATCCATATAGACAGGAGAGAACCACTGGCTGGGTATAGATAATAGATCCATATGAACAGGAGAGAACCGCTGGCTGGGTCTAGATAATAGATCCATATAGACAGGAGAGAACCACTGGCTAGGTCTAGGTAATAGATCCATATAGACAGGAGAGAACCACTGGCTGGGTCTAGATAATAGATCCATATGAACAGGAGAGAACCACTGGCTGGGTCTAGATAATAGATCCATATGAACAGGAGAGAACCACTGGCTGGGTCTAGATAATAGATCCATATAGACAGGAGAGAACCACTGGCTAGGTCTAGATAATAGATCCATATAGACAGGAGAGAACCACTGGCTAGGTCTAGATAATAGATCCATATAGACAGGAGAGAACCACTGGCTGGGTCTAGATAATAGATCCATGGAGACAGGAGAGAACCGCTGGCTAGGTCTAGATAATAGATCCATGTAGACAGGAGAGAACCACTGGCTAGGTCTAGATAATAGATCCATATAGACAGGAGAGAACCACTGGCTAGGTCTAGATAATAGATCCATATAGACAGGAGAGAACCACTGGCTGGGTCTAGATAATAGATCCATATGAACAGGAGAGAACCACTGGCTAGGTCTAGATAATAGATCCATATGAACAGGAGAGAACCACTGGCTGGGTCTAGATAATAGATCCATATAGACAGGAGAGAACCGCTGGCTGGGTCTAGCTAATAGATCCATATGAACAGGAGAGAACCACTGGCTGGGTCCAGCTAATAGATCCATATGAACAGGAGAGAACCACTGGCTAGGTCTAGATAATAGATCCATATGAACAGGAGAGAACCGCTGGCTAGGTCTAGATAATAGATCCATATAGACAGGAGAGAACCACTGGCTGGGTCTAGATAATAGATCCATATAGACAGGAGAGAACCACTGGCTGGGTTTAGATAATAGATCCATATGAACAGGAGAGAACCACTGACTAGGTCTAGATAATAGATCCATATAGACAGGAGAGAACCACTGGCTGGGTCTAGATAATAGATCCATATGAACAGGAGAGAACCGCTGGCTAGGTCTAGATAATAGATCCATATAGACAGGAGAGAACCACTGGCTGGGTCTAGATAATAGATCCATATAGACAGGAGAGAACCACTGGCTGGGCTAGATAATAGATCCATATGAACAGGAGAGAACCACTGGCTAGGTCTAGATAATAGATCCATATAGACAGGAGAGAACCACTGGCTGGGTCTAGATAATAGATCCATATGAACAGGAGAGAACCACTGGCTAGGTCTAGATAATAGATCCATATAGACAGGAGAGAACCACTGGCTAGGTCTAGATAATATATCCATATGAACAGGAGAGAACCACTGGCTGGGTCCAGCTAATCCATATAGACTATATGTCTATATGGATCTATTATCTAGGGCTGCTCTTCCTCCCGGGGAAGGACTGCCCGTTCCATGATCTCGCCATCACGGTTGACAACTCCATTGTGTCCTCCTCCCAGAGCGCTAAGAACCTTGGCGTGATCCTGGACAACACCCTGTCGTTCTCAACTAACATCAAGGCGGTGGCCCGTTCCTGTAGGTTCATGCTCTACAACATCCGCAGAGTACGACCCTGCCTCACACAGGAAGCGGCGCAGGTCCTAATCCAGGCACTCGTCATCTCCCGTCTGGATTACTGCAACTCGCTGTTGGCTGGGCTCCCTGCCTGTGCCATTAAACCCCTACAACTCATCCAGAACGCCGCAGCCCGTCTGGTGTTCAACCTTCCCAAGTTCTCTCACGTCACCCCGCTCCTCCGCTCTCTCCACTGGCTTCCAGTTGAAGCTCGCATCCGCTACAAGACCATGGTGCTTGCCTACGGAGCTGTGAGGGGAACTGCACCTCAGTACCTCCAGGCTCTGATCAGGCCCTACACCCAAACAAGGGCACTGCGTTCATCCACCTCTGGCCTGCTCGCCTCCCTACCACTGAGAAAGTACAGTTCCCGCTCAGCCCAGTCAAAACTGTTCGCTGCTCTGGCCCCCCAATGGTGGAACAAACTCCCTCACGACGCCAGGACAGCGGAGTCAATCACCACCTTCCGGAGACACCTGAAACCCCACCTCTTTAAGGAATACCTAGGATAGGATAAAGTAATCCCTCTCACCCCCTTAAAATATTTAGATGCACTACTGTTCCACTGGATGTCATAAGGTGAATGCACCAATTTGTAAGTCGCTCTGGATAAGAGCGTCTGCTAAATGACTTAAATGTAAATGTAAATGTCTAATAGATCCATATGAACAGGAGAGAACCACTGGCTGGGTCTAGATAATAGATCCATATAGACAGGAGAGAACCACTGGCTGGGTCTAGATAATAGATCCATATAGACAGGAGAGAACCACTGGCTGGGTCTAGATAATAGATCCATATGAACAGGAGAGAACCACTGGCTAGGTCTAGATAATAGATCCATATGAACAGGAGAGAACCACTGGCTGGGTCTAGATAATAGATCCATATAGACAGGAGAGAACCACTGGCTGGGTCTAGATAATAGATCCATATAGACAGGAGAGAACCACTGGCTGGGTCTAGATAATAGATCCATATAGACAGGAGAGAACCACTGGCTAGGTCTAGATAATAGATCCATATAGACAGGAGAGAACCGCTGGCTGGGTCTAGATAATAGATCCATATAGACAGGAGAGAACCACTGGCTGGGTCTAGATAATAGATCCATATAGACAGGAGAGAACCGCTGGCTGGGTCTACATAATAGATCCATATAGACAGGAGAGAACCACTGGCTGGGTCTAGATAATAGATCCATATAGACAGGAGAGAACCACTGGCTGGGTCTAGATAATAGATCCATATAGACAGGAGAGAACCACTGGCTAGGTCTAGATAATAGATCCATATGAACAGGAAAGAACCACTGGCTGGGTCTAGATAATAGATCCATATGAACAGGAGAGAACCACTGGCTAGGTCTAGATAATAGATCCATATAGACAGGAGAGAACCACTGGCTGGGTCTAGATAATAGATCCATATAGACAGGAGAGAACCACTGGCTGGGTCTAGATAATAGATCCATATAGACAGGAGAGAACCACTGGCTAGGTCTAGATAATAGATCCATATGAACAGGAAAGAACCACTGGCTGGGTCTAGATAATAGATCCATATGAACAGGAGAGAACCACTGGCTAGGTCTAGATAATAGATCCATATAGACAGGAGAGAACCACTGGCTGGGTCTAGATAATAGATCCATATAGACAGGAGAGAACCACTGGCTGGGTCTAGATAATAGATCCATATAGACAGGAGAGAACCACTGGCTGGGTCTAGATAATAGATCCATATAGACAGGAGAGAACCACTGGCTGGGTCTAGATAATAGATCCATATAGACAGGAGAGAACCACTGGCTGGGTCTAGATAATAGATCCATATAGACAGGAGAGAACCACTGGCTGGGTCTAGATAATAGATCCATATAGACAGGAGAGAACCGCTGGCTGGGTCTAGATAATAGATCCATATAGACAGGAGAGAACCACTGGCTGGGTCTAGATAATAGATCCATATGAACAGGAGAGAACCGCTGGCTGGGTCTAGATAATAGATCCATATAGACAGGAGAGAACCACTGGCTGGGTCTAGATAATAGATCCATATAGACAGGAGAGAACCACTGGCTGGGTCTAGATAATAGATCCATATGAACAGGAGAGAACCACTGGCTGGGTCTAGATAATAGATCCATATGAACAGGAGAGAACCGCTGGCTGGGTCCAGCTAATAGATCCATATGAACAGGAGAGAACCGCTGGCTGCGTCTAGATAATAGATCCATATGAACAGGAGAGAACCGCTGGCTGGGTCTAGATAATAGATCCATATGAACAGGAGAGAACCACTGGCTGGGTCTAGATAATAGATCCATATGAACAGGAGAGAACCACTGGCTAGGTCTAGATAATAGATCCATATGAACAGGAGAGAACCACTGGCTAGGTCTAGATAATAGATCCATATGAACAGGAGAGAACCGCTGGCTGGGTCTAGATAATAGATCCATATAGACAGGAGAGAACCACTGGCTGGGTCTAGATAATAGATCCATATAGACAGGAGAGAACCACTGGCTGGGTCTAGATAATAGATCCATATAGACAGGAGAGAACCGCTGGCTGGGTCCAGCTAATAGGTCCATATAGACAGGAGAGAACCACTGGCTGGGTCTAGATAATAGATCCATATAGACAGGAGAGAACCACTGGCTGGGTCTAGATAATAGATCCATATAGACAGGAGAGAACCGCTGGCTGGGTCTAGATAATAGATCCATATAGACAGGAGAGAACCACTGGCTAGGTCTAGATAATAGATCCATATGAACAGGAGAGAACCACTGGCTGGGTCTAGATAATAGATCCATATGAACAGGAGAGAACTGCTGGCTAGGTCTAGATAATAGATCCATATGAACAGGAGAGAACCACTGTCTGGGTCTAGATAATAGATCCATATGAACAGGAGAGAACCACTGGCTGGGTCTAGCTAATAGGTCCATATAGACAGGAGAGAACCGCTGGCTGGGTCTAGCTAATAGGTCTTAAGCTGGCCATATAGACAGGAGAGAACCGCTGTCTGGGTCCAGCTAATAGGTCTTAAGCTGGCCATATAGACAGGAGAGAACCGCTGGCTGGGTCTAGCTAATAGGTCTTAAGCTGGCCATATAGACAGCTGAGAACCACTGTCTGGGTCTAGCTAATAGGTCTTAAGCTGGCCATATAGACAGGAGAGAACCACTGTCTGGGTCTAGCTAATAGGTCTTAAGCTGGCCATATAGACAGGAGAGAACCACTGGCTGGGTCTAGCTAATAGATCCATATAGACAGGAGAGAACTGCTGTCTGAGTCTAGATAATAGGTCTTAAGCTGGCCATATAGACAGGAGAGAACCACTGTCTGGGTCTAGCTAATAGGTCTTAAGCTGGCCATATAGACAGGAGAGAACCACTGGCTGGGTCTAGCTAATAGGTCTTAAGCTGGCCATATAGACAGGAGAGAACCACTGGCTGGGTCTAGCTAATAGGTCTTAAGCTGGCCATATAGACAGGAGAGAACCACTGTCTGGGTCTAGCTAATAGGTCTTAAGCTGGCCATATAGACAGGAGAGAACCACTGGCTGGGTCTAGCTAATAGCTCTTAAGCTGGCCATATAGACAGGAGAGAACCACTGGCTGGGTCCAGCTAATAGGTCTTAAGCTGGCCATATAGACAGGAGAGAACCGCTGTCTGGGTCTAGCTAATAGGTCTTAAGCTGGCCATATAGACAGGAGAGAACCGCTGTCTGGGTCTAGCTAATAGATCCATATAGACAGGAGAGAACCGCTGGCTGGGTCTAGCTAATAGGTCTTAAGCTGGCCATATAGACAGGACAGAACCACTGGCTGGGTCTAGCTAATAGGTCTTAAGCTGGCCATATAGACAGCTGAGAACCACTGTCTGGGTCTAGCTAATAGGTCTTAAGCTGGCCATATAGACAGGAGAGAACCACTGGCTGGGTCTAGCTAATAGGTCTTAAGCTGGCCATATAGACAGGAGAGAACCACTGGCTGGGTCTAGCTAATAGGTCTTAAGCTGGCCATATAGACAGGAGAGAACCACTGGCTGGGTCCAGCTAATAGGTCTTAAGCTGGCCATATAGACAGGAGAGAACCGCTGGCTGGGTCTAGCTAATAGGTCTTAAGCTGGCCATATAGACAGGAGAGAACCGCTGGCTGGGTCTAGCTAATAGGTCTTAAGCTGGCCATATAGACAGGAGAGAACCGCTGGCTGGGTCCAGCTAATAGGTCTTAAGCTGGCCATATAGACAGGAGAGAACCGCTGTCTGGGTCTAGCTAATAGATCCATATAGACAGGAGAGAACCGCTGGCTGGGTCCAGCTAATAGGTCTTAAGCTGGCCATATAGACAGCTGAGAACCACTGTCTGGGTCTAGCTAATAGGTCTTAAGCTGGCCATATAGACAGCTGAGAACCACTGTCTGGGTCTAGCTAATAGGTCTTAAGCTGGCCATATAGACAGCTGAGACAGCGTGAATGCAGCTAATGTATGCAGTATTTGATGTTGAGAAACAGTGGGTTCTGTCCAACACTGCTTGGGCCTGTACTGTGAACCTTGTCAATGCCCCTCCAACCTGCTAAGTCAACAAGCCTTTGAAATGTGGCCCGAACCACAACACAACGACTGATAATCATATTATGTCAGTATCTGTAGTGGTTGTCTCGCCTTCTCTCTCTCTCGCAGTGCATGCTGGGAGTTTTTTTGGAGTTTGAGTGTTTGTTGTGGAGGGCTTTGTCCTAACTTCTTTTCTTGATTCCGTTCTTGATCTTTTCTTTCAATTTGTTTTTTTTATAGTGGAGGGTTAATGAACTATTTGTTTTAGCGGTACCCACAGGTTTTTGTTCAAAGTTAAGGTGGAAGAGGACAGAGTTTTAGTTTCCTGGGGTTTGGAAGGTGTGGTGTGCGCGATGGCTTCTCAGCGTAGCGCGGAGGAGATGCTGTCGATACGGCATGGATTCAGGTGTGTTCCTGAGAATGGAGATAAAGGAGAGGAGGTTCTGCTCGCGGTCGGTGAACAGGTAGGAGCTGAATTTATACATTCCGCTTCCAGAATGAACAAAGCTGTGGTTGTGTTCATGAAAAGGGCTAATTTGGTTGGTAGGCTAATTGCTAGTGGAATATCTGTAAGGGGTGTGTTGGTGCAAATCTCCCATCTTTCTACCCCTTCGACCAGGGTGGTAGTTGCAAATTTGTCTCCGTTTATTACAGATGATCAAATCAGGAAAGGGCTGAGTCGTTTTGGTAAGTTTGCTAGCGGTTTTCGGGTCGGCAGGTTTTCAGGCAGATGCCGTTAAGGATGTTGTTTCTTTCCAGAGGCAAGTGTTCTTGTTTCTGAATAACAATGAGCAACAGCTAAATGTGCATTTTAAAGTGAGGCATAGGGAGGGGCTCTACGCAGGGTTTGCCAGCACAGATAGTCTGCAGTGTTTTGAGTGTAAGGATTTGGGGCAGAAGAGCTTTGCGTGCCCACCTAAAGACCGTGGACAAGGTGAGGGTACAAGCGTCAGTTGGGGAAATCGAGGTCAACGTGCAGGGGGCAATGAGATGCAGGCAGCAGAGGCTGGGCCTAGTCATGCCAGTGATGGTGGTGTAGATGAGGCTGGGCCTAGTCATGCCAGTGATGGTGGTGTAGATGAGGCTGGGCCTAGTCATGCCATAGATGGTGGTGTAGATGAGGCTGGGCCTAGTCATGCTATGGATGGTGGGGTATCTGAGGCTGGGCCTAGTCATGCCAGTGATGGTGGTGTAGATGAGGCTGGGCCTAGTCAGGTTATAGATGGTGGTGTAGATGAGGCTGGGCCTAGTCATGCCAGTGATGGTGGTGTAGATGAGGCTGGGCCTAGTCATGCTATAGATGGTGGTGTAGATGAGGCTGGGCCTAGTCATGCCAGTGATGGTGGTGTAGATGAGGCTGGGCCTAGTCATGATATAGATGGTGGTGTAGATGAGGCTGGGTCTAGTCATGCTATAGATGGTGGTGTAGATGAGGCTGGGCCTAGTCATGCTATAGATGGTGGTGTAGATGAGGCTGGGCCTAGTCATGCTATAGATGGTGGTGTAGATGAGGCTGGGCCTAGTCATGCCAGTGATGGTGGTGTAGATGAGGCTGGGCCTAGTCATGCCAGTGATGGTGTAGATGAGGCTGGGCCTAGTCAGGTTATAGATTGTGGTGTAGATGAGGCTGGGTCTAGTCATGCTATAGATGGTGGTGTAGATGAGGCTGGGCCTAGTCATGCTATAGATGGTGGTGTAGATGAGGCTGGGTCTAGTACTGCTATAGATGGTGGTGTAGATGAGGCTGGGTCTAGTCATGCTATGGATGGTGGTGTAGATGAGGCTGGGCCTAGTCAGGTTATGGATGGTGGTGTAGTTGAGGCTGGGCCTAGTCAGGTTATAGATGGTGGTCTGTCTGTAAAAATGTGCTCCTCAAAGGAGATGTGTAGGGGCAGGCTGCTTTTTGTTAAAGCAGAATTGAACAACATGGGTTTTGTCTTTATACATGTGTATGCGCCTAACACAGGGAGAGCGAGGGGGGTTCTATTTGGGTGTCTTAGACAGGAACTCTCACAGACGCTGGTGGTCGGCGGGGACTGGAACTGTACAATGGATTTTTACGACAGACAGGAATGGGGAAGAGCCTCATTCAGGCTCAGTGGGACTGTTAACGGACATCGTTATGGCTGCAATCCCGCTAACGGGATCGCTATGACAACTACCAGTGAAAATAGAGGGCGGCAAATTCAAACCACAGAAATCTCATAATTACAATTCCTAAAACACGTGTTTTATATCATTTTAAAGGTAATCTTGTTGTTTATCCCACCAAAGTGTCCGATTTCAAATTGGCTTTTCAGCAAAAGCACCACAAACGATGGTTAGGTCTCCACCAAACCACAATAAGCACAGCCATTTTCCAGCGAAATATAGCATTCACGAAAAGCAGAAATAGAGAAAACATTAATCACTAACCTTGAATTATCTTCATCAGATGACACTCATAGGACTTCATGTTACACAATACATGCATGTTTTGTTTGATAAAGTTCATATTTATATAAAAAAAATCTGAGTTTACATTGGCGTATTAGATTCACTAGTTCCAAAAACAACCAGTGATTTTTTTCATTTCAACAGAAATACTCATCATAAATGTAGATGATAATACAAGTTATACACATGGAATTATAGATATACCTCTCCTTAATGCAACCGCTGTGTCAGATTTTTTAAAAGTTTACGGAAAAAGCAACACATGCAATAATCTGAGACGGCGCTCAGAACAGAAGCCAAATTAGCCGCCATGTTGGAGTCAACAGAAACCAGAAAATACATGATAAATGTTTCCTTAACTTTGATGAACTTCATCAGAATGCAGTCCTAGGAATCCCAGGTCCACAATAAATGCTTGATTTGTTCGAAAATGTCTGTTATTTATGTCCAATTAGCTACTTTGGTTAGAGCGTTTGGTAAACAATTCCAAAGTCACAAAGCGCGTCCACGTTAACGTGACGAAATGTCCAAAAGTTCCGTAACAGTCAGTAGAAACATGTCAAACGATGTACTGAATCAATCTTTAGAATGTTGTTTGCATACATCTTGAATAACGTTCCAACCGGAGAATTAGAATGACTTCAGATGAGCGGTGGAACGCAGGTCCTTCCCGTGCATAGTGAAAGCATGGTCAACTCGTGGCAGTGGTGACTATTTCCTGTGTCATTTGACCCCCCTTCACATTAGAGTCATCAGACAAAGTTCTATTGAATGCTGACATCTAGTGGAAGGCGTAGGAAGTGAAAACTCATCCATATCTCGCTGGAATTTCAATGAGAGCTTGGTTGAAAATCTGCCACCCCCAGAAAAAATACAAACAGGAAGTGGAATTTCTGAGGTTTTTGCCTGCTATATGAGTTCTGTTATACTCACATACACAATTCAAACAGTTTTAGAATCTTCAGAGTGTTTTCTATCCAATACTAATAATAATATGCATATATTAGCAACAGAGACTGAGGAGCAGGCCGTTTACAATGGGCACCTTTTCATCCAAGCTACTCAATACTGCCCCCTGCACCATAAAAAGTTAATCAGTTCGACCTAGTGGATGTTTGGAGAACTAAACATCCTGACACCAGACAGTATACATGGGTGAAGGTTTTTGGGGCTAGGGTGAGTGCAGCCCGGTTTGATCGGTTTGGACTTTTTCTGGTCGGGCCATCACTGGCCACCAATGTTTACGCCACTGCAGGTGACGGCAGAGACTGGAGACTGGCAAGGGGGTCTGGAGGACTTGGTAGATTTTAACACTCCGAACCTGGGGGAGTTTGAGGGGGTGGGAGGTAAAGCCCTCTACAACCTCTGCATTAAGGTTAGGAACATTAGGAGCCTGGGGGGGGTTGAGGGGGTGGGAGGTAAAGCCCTCTACAACCTTTCTGTTAAGGTTAGGAACATTAGGAGCCTAACAGGAGTGAAGGCACATCAGTGGCAGGGGGTATGTGGGGAGGAGAGTATGGTGGGTTTTAGATGGAGGGCTCTACAAACCCCCAGTACCAAAGAGGAGTGAAGGCACATCAGTGGCAGGGGGTATGTGGGGCAGAGAGTATGGTGGGTTTTAGGTGGAGGGGGCTCTACAAACCCCCAGTACCAAAGAGGTCAGGGGACCTCCAGTGGAGGGTTCTACAAGGAGCCCTGGCCACTAACAGCTGGTTGGTACAGGTTGAACCGGGAGTCGGGCAGGGGTGTCTTTTCTGTGTTATGAGAGAAACTGTGATTCATGTGTTTTCTGTGTGCACCAGGTTAATGCCATTAATGTCTCTGTTGGAATGTCTGTGTGAGAGGTTGGGGGTGGAGTTTACTGTTGGGATGTCTGTGTGAGAGGTTTGTGGGTGGAGTTTACTGTTGGGATGTTTATAAATGGGATACAGGTAAAAAAAAAAAATTGTCTATTTGGCTGACCAGGAGGAGCAGGGTCAAAGGTTGGGGGATAACAGATACTTTAATGGGATGGTCTCTGACCGCCTTAGGGTTGAGTTTGAGTTGTATACAATTATAGAAAGTGTGGAGATGTTTTAGGAGAGGGGGGGGCTGTCTGTATAGCTGGGGCTGATGTTTCAGGAGATATGGTGTGTTGGGGGTGGGGGGGGCTGTCTGTATAGCTGGGGAAGATGTTTCAGGAGATATGGTGTGTTGGGGGGGGGGGCTGTCTGTATAGCTGGGGAAGATGTTTCAGGAGATATGGTGTGTTGGGGTGGGGGGCTGTCTGTATAGCTGGGGAAGATGTTTCAGGAGATATGGGGTGTTGGGGGGCTGTCTGTATAGCTGGGGAAGATGTTTCAGGAGATATGGGGTGTTGGGGGGCTGTCTGTATAGCTGGGGAAGATGTTTCAGGAGATATGGTGTGTTGGGGGGCTGTCTGTATTGCTGGGGAAGATGTTTCAGGAGATATGGTGTGTTGGGGGGGCTGTCTGTATAGCTGGGAAGATGTTTCAGGAGATATGGTGTGTTGGGGGGCTGTATGTATAGCTGGGGAAGATGTTTTAGGAGATATGGTGTGTTGGAGGGGGCTGTCTGTATAGCTGGGGAAGATGTTCCAGGAGATATGGTGTGTTGGGGGGGGGGGGGCTCTCTGTATAGCTGGGGAAGATGTTTGGGATATACGGTTATAGAAGTGGAAAGGTTTTGGTTATTGTGATGTGTGGGTGTTATCGTGTTTTGTATCGTAGGGTAGAGGGCAAGGTGAGTGTGGTACATGTTCTGCAGTACAGGATGTATGTTGGTGTTTCATTTTAAGGAGGGGGGGGGTGAGGTTTTAATGAAATGATAATTACTTTTTGTCTTTAATGAAACTGTCTCTCTCTCTTCCCTTCACTCTCTCTCTTCTCTCTCTCTTCCCTTCTCTTCTCTCTCTCTCTTCCCTTCTCTCTCTCTCTTCTCTTCTCTATCTCTCTTCCCTTCTCTCTCTCTCTCTTCTCTTCTCACTCTCTCTTCCCTTCTCTTCTCTCTCTCTCTTCCCCTCTCTCTCTCTCTCTTCTCTATCTCTCTTCCCTTCTCTATCTCTCTTCCCTTCTCTCTCTCTCTTCTCTTCTCACTCTCTCTTCCCTTCTCTTCTCTTCTCTCCCTCTCTTCTCTTCTCTCTCTCTCTTCCCATCTCTTCTCTCTCTCTCTTCCCTTCTCTCTCTCTTCTCTTCTCTCTCTCTCTTCCCTTCTCTCTCTCGCTTCCCTTTTCTCTCTCTCTTCCCTTCTCTCTCTCTTCTCTTCTCTCTCTATTCCCTTCTCTCTCTCTTCTCTTCTCTCTCTCTATTCCCTTCTCTCTCTCTTCTCTTCTCTCTCTATTCCCTTCTCTCTCTCTTCTCTTCTCTCTCTATTCCCTTCTCTTCTCTTCTCTTTCTATTTTCTGTCTCACTCTCTATTTCTCATTCTCTCTCTTTTTAACTCTCTCTCTCTCTTAATTTGTCCACGTGGAAGTTACAATACCAGGAATTAGCCGAATAAGATCTACTCTCCAGAGGGGGAGAAAAGCGATTATGTTTGATCGTGGAAATAAACAAGAACATTACCATGCTTTGTTGGTTTTAAGATCTGGAACAAATGCTTGTTATGTGTGAGGAGGGACTAATTCAAGGTTGAATGTTGAAGTTATTAGGAAATCACTAAAGCTAATTAGGGACAGAGGAAGACAAGAAAGGAAAGTTTAGTTAGATCCTACTTATACACAAGACATGGTTAATCTTTTCTTCTTGGGATTAAAGAAGATTTACTGTATATTCCGATATCCACCCTAGAATACTGTACCGCTTAGAGCTCTAGAATCCACCCTGGAATACTGTACCACTTAGAGCTCTAGAATCCACCCTAGAATACTGTACCGCTTAGAGCTCTAGAATCCACCCTAGAATACTGTACCACTTAGAGCTCTAGAATCCACCCTAAAATACTGTACCGCTTAGAGCTCTAGAATCCACCCTAGAATACTGTACCGCTTAGAGCTCTAGAATCCACCGTACAATACTGTACCAATTAGAGCTCCACTATCCACCCCAGAATATTGTACCAATTAGAGCTCTAATATCCACCCTAGAATCCTGTACTGCTTAGAGCTCCACTATCCACCCCAGAATATTGTACCAATTAGAGCTCTAATATCCACCCCAGAATCCTGTACTGCTTAGAGCTCTAATATCTACCCCAGAATATAGTACCAATTAGAGCTCTAATATCCACCCTAGAATCCTGTACTGCTAGAGCTCTAATATCCACCCCAGAATAGTGTACCAATTAGAGCTCTAATATCCACCCTAGAATTCTGCACCGCTTAGAGTGAAGAATGTATTGGACATGCATAATGTCGTGGTGGGGGAATAAATGGATATAGTTGCATATCATGATATATATCGTATTGTATTGTATTGTTTTGACAAAATTGCCATATTATTTTACCGCTAGTTGGCTGTACCTGCACCAAAACACATTTTCCCCATTTGTTTTCAGCACTTTTATTTTCGTGACTGATCAATATGAGTTTTGTCATGACTCTCATGTTTCGCAGCAGCAGACGTATGGTGAGCAATATGTTTAGATCATCAAATCACAATACATACAGAATCACAATACATACAGAATCATGAGATTCACAATACATACAGAATCATGAGAATCACAATACATATAGAATCAGGAGAATCACAATACATACAGAATCACAATACATACAGAATCACACTACATACAGAATCACAATACATATAGAATCACAATACATATAGAATCATGAGAATCACAATACATATAGAATCACAATACATATAGAATCACAATACATATAGAATCACAATACATATAGAATCACAATACATATAGAATTACAATACATATAGAATCACAATACATATAGAATCACAATACATATAGAATCACAATACATATAGAATCATGAGAATCACAATACATATAGAATCACAATACATATAGAATCACAATACATATAGAATCACAATACATATAGAATCACAATACATATAGAATCACAATACATATAGAATCACAATACATATAGAATCACAATACATATAGAATCACAATACATATAGAATCACAATACATATAGAATCACAATACATATAGAATCACAATACATATAGAATCACAATACATACAGAATCACAATACATATAGAATCACAATACATACAGAATCACAATACATATAGAATCACAATACATATAGAATCACAATACATACAGAATCACAATACATACAGAATCACAATACATACAGAATCACAATACATACAGAATCACAATACATACAGAATCACACTACATATAGAATCACACTACATATAGAATCACACTACATATAGAATCACACTACATATAGAATCACAATACATACAGAATCACAATACATACAGAATCACACTACATATAGAATCATGAGAATCACAATATATATATATATATATATATAGAATCATGAGAATCACAATACTTACAGTTGCAGTCGGAAGTTTACATACACTTGGTTTTCAACCACTCCACACATTTCTTGTTAACAAACTATAGTTTTGACAAGTCGGTTAGGACATCTACTTTTTGCATGACACAAGTCATTTTTCCAACAATTGTTTACAGATAGATTATTTTACTTGTAATTCACTGTATCACAATTCCAGTGTGTCAGAAGTTTGGGGATGTATTTCAAGGCCTACCTTCAAACTCAGTGCCTCTTTGCTTGACATCATGGGAAAATCAAAAGAAATCAGCCAAGACCTCAGAAAAAATATTGTAGACCTCCACAAGTCTGCTTCATCATTGGGAGCAATATCCAAACACCTGAAGGGACCACGTCTGTACAAACAATAGTACGCAAGTATAAACACCATGGGACCACGCAGCCGTCATACCGCTCAGGAAGGAGACACGTTCTGCCTCCTAGAGATGAACGTACTTTGGTGCGAAAAGTGCAAATCAATCCCAGAACAACAGCAAAGGACCTTGTGAAGATGCTGGAGGAAACAGGTACACAAATATAAATATCCCCAGTAAAACAAGTCCTAAATCGACATAACCTGAATGGCCGCTCAGCAAGGAAGAAGCCACTGTTCCAAATCCGCCATAAAAAGCCAGACTACGGTTTGCAACTGCACACGGAGACAAAGCTCATACATTTTGGAGAAATGTCCTCTGGTCTGATGAAACAAAAATAGAAGTGTTTGGTCATAATGACCATCATTATCTTTGGAGGAAAAATGGAGAGGCTTGCAAGCCAAAGAACACCATCCCAAATGTGAAGCATGGGGGTGACAGCATCATGTTGTGGGGGTAATTTGCTGCAGGAGGGACTGGTGCACTTCACAAAATAGATGGCATCATGAGCCAGGAAAATTATGTGGATATATTGAAGCAACATCTCAAGACATCAGTCAGGAAGTTAAAGCTTGGTCGCAAATGGGTTTTCCAAGTGGACAATGATCCCAAGCATACTTCCAAAGTTGTGGCAAAATGGCTTAAGGACAACAAAGTCAAGGTATTGGAGTGGCCATCACAAAGCCCTGACCTCAATCCTATAGAAAATTTGTGTCAGAACTGAAAAAGTGTGTGCAAGCAAGGAGGCCTACAAACCTGACTCAGTTCCTCTGTCAGGAGGAATGGGCCAAAATTCACCCAACTTATTGTGGGAACCTTGTGGAATGCTATCTGAAACGTTTGACCCAAGTTAAACAATTTAAAGGCAATGCTAACAAATACTAATTGAGTGTATTTAAACTTCTGACCCACTGGGAATGTGATGAAAGAAATAAAAGCTGAAATAAATAATTATCTCTACTATTATTATGACATTTCACATTCTTAAAAGTGGTGATCCTAACTGACCTAAAATAGGGAAATCTTACTGGGATTATATGTCAGGAATTGTGAAAAACTCCGTTAAAATGTATTTGGCTAATGTGTATGTAAACTTCTGACTTCAACTGTATAGAATCATAATAATCACAATACATATAGAATTATGAGAATCACAATAAAACAATTAGAATCATGAGAAATCACAATACATACAGAATCACAATACATACAGAATCACAATACATATAGAATCACAATACATACAGAATCACAATACATATAGAATCACAATACATATAGAATCACAATACATATAGAATCACAATACATACAGAATCACAATACATATAGAATCACAATACATACAGAATCACAATACATACAGAATCATGAGTTTCAGAATATATATGTAGAATCATGAGAATCACAATAAAAATTTAGAATCATGAGAATCACAATACATGCAGAATCACAATACATACAGAATCACAATACATATAGAATCACAATACATACAGAATCACAATACATATAGAATCACAATACATACAGAATCACAATACATATAGAATCACACTACATATAGAATCACAATACATACAGAATCACAATACATACAGAATCACAATACATACAGAATCACACTACATACAGAATCAGGAGAATCACAATACATACAGAATCACAATACATACAGAATCAGGAGAATCACAATACATACAGAATCATGAGATTCACAATACATATAGAATCATGAGAATCACAATACATACAGAATCATGAGAATCACAATACATACAGAATCAGGAGAATCACAATACATACAGAATCACAATACATATAGAATCAGGAGAATCACAATACATACAGAATCACAATACATACAGAATCAGGAGAATCACAATACATACAGAATCATGAGATTCACAATACATATAGAATCATGAGAATCACAATACATATAGAATCACAACACATATAGAATCACAATACATATAGAATCACAATACATATAGAATCAGGAGAATCACAATACATACAGAATCAGGAGAATCACAATACATACAGAATCAGGAGATTCACAATACATATAGAATCAGAATACATATAGAATCAGGAGAATCACAATACATATAGAATCACAATACATATAGAATCACAATACATATAGAATCACAATACATATAGAATCACAATACATATAGAATCACAATACATATAGAATCACAATACATATAGAATCACAATACATATAGAATCACACTACATATAGAATCACACTACATACAGAATCACAACACATACAGAATCACAATACATACAGAATCACAATACATATAGAATCAGGAGAATCACAATACATACAGAATCACAATACATATAGAATCAGGAGAATCACAATACATACAGAATCATGAGATTCACAATACATATAGAATCATGAGATTCACAATACATATAGAATCATGAGAATCACAATGTGTATATATAGAATCATGAGAATCTCAATGCATATCGTATCGGCACCTAAGTATCATCATAATATTGTATCTTGAGGTCCCTGGCAATTCACAGCCCTAATATGTGTTACTGTATGCTAGTATAGATATTGTAACATAGCCTGTGTTATTATAAATCCAGAAAAAGTGGGAGTTTATAGATGTTTATTTAATGATCTAATTACTCCCAACGTGCGTTTAGGATGTGCTCTGTGTGTATGGATTGCGTATACAGTATAAGTCCTGCCCACACAAGCCTCTGTGAACCATAGACTGTTTTCTCAATCAAACAGACTGAGAGTATGAAAGCCAGCTGGCAGTAAGGAAGTCAGACAGGCAGTCAGGTGGTTTTAGGCCCCCCAGGTGAAAGGTTATTCCAGAGATCTAAGAGGTGACCTGCCAGGTGAGAGCTGCCCTGTGAGCCAGGTGTGGCTGCAGCAGATCACAGTCCCAGTGGGGGAAAGGCTTTTCAAAGGGGCCTGTCTCTGTCTCTGGCTCGCTCTGGCTTTCCGAGTCTCTCTGCTAGGGTCTGTGTTCCCGAATGGCACCCCATTCTCTTTATAGTGCACTACTTTTGACCAGAGCACATTTACAAGTTATGCACTACATGGGGAATAGGATGCCATTTGGGAAACACCCAATGTCTCTGGGTCTTCCTTTGGCCTCCACACTTCAAACACACCAGAGCCTTTGTTTCTGGGGTGAACGGCATAAATCTGCTACCTGAAAGAGAAGCTGTGGCCCGGACTAATCCTCCTGGAACACGCTGGGTAGAGAGGAGAGGAGAGTAGAAGAGAGTAAAGGAGAGGAGGGGAGAGAGAGGAAAGGTGGAAGGCAGGGGAGCAGAGGAGATGGAAAAAAAGTTGGTAGAGAAGGAAATAGAGGTGGAAGGTAGGGGAGAGAGGAGAAGAGAGGAAGACTGGAGAGAGGAGAGGAAGGCAGGGCGGACAGGAAGGCAGGGCAGGGTGGGGAGAGAGGAGAAGAGAGGAAGTTGGGAGAGAAGAGAGGAAGACTGGAGAGAGGAGAGGAAGGCAGGGCGGACAGGAAGGCAGGGCAGGGTGGAGAGAGAGGAGAGAGGAGAGGAAGACGGGAGAGAAGAGAGGAAGACGGGAGAGAAGAGAGGAAGACGGGAGAGAGGAGAGGAAGGCAGGACGGGGGAGGAGAGGAAGGCAGGACGGGGGAGGAGAGGAAGGCAGGACGGGGGAGGAGAGGAAGGCAGGACGGGGAGGAGAGGAAGGCAGGACGGGGAGAGAGGGGAAGGCAGGACGGGGGAGAGAGGAAGGCAGGACGGGGGAGAGAGGAAGGCAGGACGGAGAGGAGAGGAAGATGGGAGAGCGGAAGGCAGGACGGGGAGGAGAGGAAAGCAGGACGGGGAGAGAGGAAGGCAGGACGGGGAGAGAGGAAGGCAGGACGGGGAGAGAGGAAGGCAGGACGGAGAGGAAGATGGGAGAGCGGAAGGCAGGACGGACAGGAAGGCAGGGCAGGGTGGAGAGAGAGGAGAGGAGGAGAAGGAAGACGGGAGAGAAGAGAGGAAGACGGGAGAGAAGAGAGGAAGACGGGAGAGAGAGAGAGGAAGGCAGGACGGGGGAGGAGAGGAAGGCAGGACGGGGGGAGGAGAGGAAGGCAGGACGGGGAGGAGAGGAAGGCAGGACGGGGAGGAGAGGAAGGCAGGACGGGGGAGAGAGGAAGGCAGGACGGGGAGAGAGGAAGGCAGGACGGGGGAGAGAGGAAGGCAGGACGGAGAGGAGAGGAAGATGGGAGAGCGGAAGGCAGGACGGGGAGGAGAGGAAGACAGGACGGGGAGAGAGGAATGCAGGACGGGGGAGGAAAGGAAGGCAGGGTGGGGCGGACAGGAAGGCAGGACGGGGGAGAGAGGAAGACAGGACTGAGGAGGAGAGGAAGGCAGGGCAGGGCGGACAGGAAGGCAGGACGGGGAGAGAGGAAGACAGGACGGGGGAGAGAGAGGAAGGCAGGACGGGGGAGAGAGGAAGGCAGGACGGGGGAGAGAGGAAGGCAGGACGGAGAGGCAGAGGAAGATGGGAGAGCGGAAGGCAGGACGGGGGGAGGAGAGGAAGGCAGGACGGGGAGAGAGGAAGGCAGGACGGGGAGAGAGGAAGGCAGGACGGGGAGAGAGGAAGACAGGACGGGGAGAGAGGAAGGCAGGACGGGGAGGAAAGGAAGGCAGGGTGGGGGCGGACAGGAAGGCAGGACGGGGGAGGAGAGGAAGGCAGGACGGGGAGAGAGGAAGGCAGGACGGGGAGAGAGGAAGGCAGGACGGGGGAGAGAGGAAGGCAGGACGGGGGGAGAGAGGAAGGCAGGACGGGGGAGAGAGGAAGACAGGACGGGGAGAGAGGAAGGCAGGACGGAAAGGAAAGTAAGACAGAGGAGAGAGGAGAGGAAGGCAAGACGGGGGAGGAGAGGAAGGCAGGACGGGGAGGAGAGGAAGGCAGGACGGGGGAGGAGAGGAAGGCAGGACGGGGAGGAGAGGAAGGCAGGACGGGGAGAGAGGAAGGCAGGACGGGAGAGGAGAGGAAGGCAGGACGGGGAGAGAGGAAGACAGGACGGGGGGAGGAGAGGAAGGCAGGACGGGGGGGAGAGGAAGGCAGGAAGGGGGAGAGAGGAAGGCAGGACGGGGGAGAGAGAGGAAGACAGGACGGGGAGAGAGGAAGGCAGGACGGAAAGGAGAGGAAGACAGAGGAGAGAGGAGAGGAAGGCAAGACGGGGAGGAGAGGGAAGGCAGGACGGGGGAGGAGAGGAAGGCAGGACGGGGAGGAGAGGAAGGCAGGACGGGGAGAGAGGAAGGCAGGACGGAGAGGAGAGGAAGATGGGAGAGCGGAAGGCAGGACGGGGAGAGAGGAAGACAGGACGGGGGAGAGAGGAAGGCAGGACGGGGAGAGAGGAAGACAGGACTGAGGAGGAGAGGAAGGCAGGGCAGGGCGGACAGGAAGGCAGGACGGGGGAGAGAGGAAGACAGGACGGGGGAGAGAGGAAGGCAGGATGGGGGAGGAGAGGAAGGCAGGACGGGGGAGAGAGGAAGGCAGGACGGGGAGGAGAGGAAGGCAGGACGGGGGAGAGAGAGGAAGGCAGGACGGGAGAGGAGAGGAAGGCAGGACGGGGAGAGAGGAAGGCAGGACGGGGGAGAGAGAAGGCAGGACGGGGGAGAGAGGAAGGCAGGACGGGGAGGAGAGAGGGAAGGCAGGACGGGGGAGGAGAGGAAGGCAGGACGGGGAGAGAGAGGAAGGCAGGACGGGGGAGAGAGGAAGGCAGGACTGGGGAGAGAGGAAGGCAGGACGGGGAGAGAGGAAGATGGGAGAGCGGAAGGCAGGACGGGGGGAGGAGAGGAAGGCAGGACGGGGAGAGAGGAAGGCAGGACGGGAGAGGAGAGGAAGGCAGGACAGGGGGGAGGAGAGGAAGGCAGGACGGGGAGAGAGGAAGGCAGGACGGGGGAGAGAGGAAGGCAGGACTGGGGAGAGAGGAAGGCAGGACGGGGAGAGAGGAAGGCAGGACGGGGGAGAGAGGAAGGTAGGACGGGGAGAGAGGAAGGCAGGACGGGGAGAGAGGAAGACAGGACGGGGGAGAGGAAGGCAGGACGGAAAGGAGAGTAAGACAGAGGAGAGAGGAGAGGAAGGCAAGACGGGGGAGGAGAGGAAGGCAGGACGGGGGAGGAGAGGAAGGCAGGACGGGGGAGGAGAGGAAGGCAGGACGGGGGAGAGAGGAAGGCAGGACGGGGAGAGAGGAAGGCAGGACGGGAGAGGAGAGGAAGGCAGGACGGGGAGAGAGGAAGACAGGACGGGGAGGAGAGGAAGGCAGGACGGGGGGAGGAGAGGAAGGCAGGACGGGGGAGAGAGGAAGGCAGGAAGGGGAGAGAGGAAGGCAGGACGGGGAGAGAGGAAGACAGGACGGGGGAGAGAGGAAGGCAGGACGGGGGAGAGAGGAAGGCAGGACGGAAAGGAGAGGAAGACAGAGGAGAGAGGAGAGGAAGGCAAGACGGGGAGGAGAGGAAGGCAGGACGGGAGAGGAGAGGAAGGCAGGACGGGGGAGAGAGGAAGGCAGGACGGGGAGAGAGGAAGACAGGACGGGGGAGAGAGGAAGGCAGGACGGGGGAGGAAAGGAAGGCAGGGTGGGGCGGACAGGAAGGCAGGACGGGGAGAGAGGAAGACAGGACTGAGGAGGAGAGGAAGGCAGGGCAGGGCGGACAGGAAGGCAGGACGGGGGAGGAGAGGAAGGCAGGACGGGGGAGGAGAGGAGGGCAGGACGGGGGAGGAGAGGAAGGCAGGACGGGGGAGGAGAGGAAGGCAGGACGGGGGAGAGAGGAAGGCAGGACTGGGGAGAGAGGAAGGCAGGACTGGGGAGAGAGGAAGGCAGGACGGGGGAGAGAGGAGAGGAAGGCAGGATGGGGGAGAGAGGAAGGCAGGACGGGGGGGAGAGAGGAGAGGAAGGCAGGACGGGGGAGAGAGGAAGGCAGGACGGGGGAGAGAGGGAAGGCAGGGCAGGGCGGACAGGAAGGCAGGACGGGGGAGAGAGGAAGGCAGTACGGGGGAGAGAGAAAGGCAGGACGGGGGAGAGAGGAAGACAGGACGGGGAGAGAGGAAGACAGGACGGGGGAGGAGAGGAAGGCAGGACGGGGGAGAGAGAGGAAGACAGGACGGGGAGGAGAGGAAGGCAGGACGGGGGGAGGAGAGGAAGGCAGGACGGGGAGGAGAGGAAGACAGGACGGCGGAGAGAGGAAGACAGGATGGGGGAGGAGAGGAAGGCAGGACGGGGGAGGAGAGGAAGGCAGGACGGGGGAGAGGGAAGGCAGGGGAGAGAGGAGAGGAAGGCAGGGGAGAGAGGAGAGGAAGGCAGGGGAGAGAGGAGAGGAAGGCAGGGGAGAGAGGAGAGGAAGGCAGGATGGGGGAGAGAGGAAGGCAGGACGGGGGAGAGAGGAAGGCAGGACGGGGAGAGGCGGGCAGGACGGGGGAGAAAGGAAGGCAGGACGGGGAAAGAGGAAGGCAGAGGAGAGAGGAGAGGAAGGCAGGACGGGGGGAGGAGAGGAAGGCAGGACGGGGGAGGAGAGGAAGGCAGGACGGGGAGGAGAGGAAGGCAGGACGGGGGAGGAGAGGAAGGCAGGACGGGGAGAGAGGAAGACAGGACGGGGAGAGAGGAAGGCAGGACGGAAAGGAGAGGAAGACAGAGGAGAGAGGAGAGGAAGGCAAGACGGGAGAGGAGAGGAAGGCAGGGGAGAGAGGAGAGGAAGGCAGGGGAGAGAGGAGAGGAAGGCAGGGGAGAGAGGAGAGGAAGGCAGGGGAGAGAGATGAGAGGAAAACAGGGGAGAGAGGAGAGCGGAAGGCAGGGGAGAGAGACCAGTGGAAGGCAGTGGAGAGAGGAGAGGAGAGGAAGGCAGGGGAGAGAGGAGAGAAGAGGAAGGCCAGGGAGAGAGGAGAGGAGAGGAAGACAAGGGAGAGAGAGGAGAGGAGGGAAATATGGGGGAGAGAGGAGAGGAGAGGAAGACAGGGGAGAGAGGAGAGGAGAGGAAGGCAGGGGAGAGAGGTGAGGAGAGGAAGGCAGGGGAGAGAGGAGAGGAAGACAGAGGGGAGAGAGAGGAGAGGAAGACAGAGGGGAGAGAGAGGAGAGGAGGGAAAGATGGGGAGAGAGGAGAGGAGGGGAGGGGATTGAAAGGCAAGGGGGTCTAAACCTACTTTAGCAAACCATAGTGTGTGGAGCCTATAATTCAATAGCAGAGTCTGCGGAGACTTCTCTTAGCAACAGGAGTGACAGTAGGACCAGGTCAGTGTGAACATGTTTCATATTGAGATAGAGACAGTAGAGTCCAGGTCAGTGTGAACATAGAGACAGTAGAGTCCAGGTCAGTGTGAACATGGTTCATATTGAGATAGAGACAGTAGAGTCCAGGTCAGTGTGAACATAGAGACAGTAGAGTCCAGGTCAGTGTGAACATACAGACAGTAGAGTCCAGGTCAGTGTGAACATAGAGACAGTAGAGTCCAGGTCAGTGTGAACATAGAGACAGTAGAGTCCAGGTCAGTGTGAACATAGAGACAGTAGAGTCCAGGTCAGTGTGAACATAGAGACAGTAGAGTCCAGGTCAGTGTGAACATGGTTCATATTGAGATAGAGACAGTAGAGTCCAGGTCAGTGTGAACATAGAGACAGTAGAGTCCAGGTCAGTGTGAACATGTTTCATATTGAGATAGAGACAGTAGAGTCCAGGTCAGTGTGAACATAGAGACAGTAGAGTCCAGGTCAGTGTGAACATAGAGACAGTAGAGTCCAGGTCAGTGTGAACATAGAGACAGTAGAGTCCAGGTCAGTGTGAACATAGAGACAGTAGAGTCCAGGTCAGTGATATTGTGATAAGCATAACCAATAAATTCACCACTACCGAGTTAAATCTGCAAACCGCTGTCAAAGACAACATATACTCAACCGGATAATTCACACAACATTTGTTGTTTTTGTTTTAATACTAATCCTTTGGTAGCTAGACAATAAACCAGAGACGCTTTTACACAATGGAACATTTTATCAAATGTTTCCACTGCCAAGCAGTGGCAGAATAAAACAATAAATAAATAAATAAATAAATAAATAAATAAATAATAAAACAAGACGAATGACAGGTTCTGTCTGATTTGTTCCAGTCAGGTGGCTGGATGAATAATCCTCAACACAACAAAGGAGAGAAACTCTCCAAGGGCTCTTAATGCCTCATTAATATTTTGAATTATTAAATCCAATTATTATAAGAAAAGCTGCTTGACCTATTTTCTCCATTGATTCTAAAACCTCCATTCTATCATACCCCAACACTTCACATCATATATAAACCCCCCATTCTATCATACCCCATCACATCAGATATAAACCCCCCATTCTATCATACCCCAACACTTCACATATAAACCCCCCATTCTATCATACCCCAACACTTCACATATAACCCCCCCATTCTATCATAACCCAACACATCAGATATAAACCCCCCATTCTATCATACCCCAACACTTCACATATAAACCCCCCATTCTATCATAACCCATCACATCAGATATAACCCCCATTCTATCATAACCCATCACATCAGATATAAACCCCCATTCTATCATAACCCATCACATCAGATATAAACCCTCCATTCTATCATACCCCAACACTTTCTATCATATAACCCCCATTCTATCATAACCCAACACATCAGATATAAACCCCCATTCTATCATACCCCAACACATAAGATATAAACCCCCATTCTATCATACCCCAACACATCAGATATAAACCCCCATTCTATCATAACCCATCACATAAGATATAAACCCCCATTCTATCATACCCCAACACTTCACATCAGATATAAACCCTCCATTCTATCATACCCCATCACATAAGATATAAACCCCCATTCTATCATAACCCAACACTTCACAATATATATAAACCCCCATTCTATCATACCCCAACACATCAGATATAAACCCCCATTCTATCATACCCCAACACTTCACATCAGATATAAACCCTCCATTCTATCATACCCCATCACATCACATATAAACCCTCCATTCTATCATACCCCAACACTTCACATCATATATAAACCCTCCATTCTATCATACCCCAACACTTCACATCATATATAAACCCCCCATTCTATCATACCCCAACACTTCACATCAGATATAACCCCCATTCTATCATACCCCAACACTTCACATCATATATAACCCCCCATTCTATCATACCCCAACACTTCACATCATATATAAACCCTCCATTCTATCATACCCCATCACATAAGATATAAACCCCCATTCTATCATATCCCAACACTTCACATCAGATATAACCCCCCATTCTATCATAACCCATCACTTCACATCAGATATAACCCCTCCATTCTATCATAACCCAACACTTCACAATATATATAAACCCCCCATTCTATCATAACCCATCACATCAGGTATAAACCCTCCATTCTATCATAACCCATCACATCAGGTATAAACCCTCCATTCTATCATAACCCATCACATCAGGTATAAACCCTACATTCTATCATAACCCATCACATCATATATAAACCCTACATTCTATCATAACCCATCACATCAGAGGGCTGTCTAGCCTTCGATTGTCTCTCTTGTTTTGGGGCCTGAGGTCTTCTCCTAAGAATGAATCCACCAGCAGTCTAGCGTAGGTATTATAGGTACTATACTCTCTACTACTCTACACTCCCTTATTCTCCACTATACTCTAATGTACTATACTGTGCTATAATTTACTGTACTGTACTATAATCTAATGTACTCTACTGTACTCTACTGTACTATAATCTACTGTACTCTACTCTACTGTAATATAATCTACTGTACTCTACTGTACTATACTGTACTGTAATATACTGTGCTCTACTCTACTGTACTATACTGTACTATAATTTACTGTACTGTACTCTACTGTACTATACTGTACTATAAATTACTGTACTTTACTGTACTATACTGTACTATAATCTACTGTGCTATACTGTACTGTTATGTGCTCTGCTCTACTGTACTATACTGTACTGTACCATACTATTATATGCTCTACTCTACTGTACTATACTGTACTATAATCTACTGTGCTCTACTCTACTGTACTATACTGTACTATAATCTACTGTGCTCTACTCTACTGTACTATAATCTACTGTACTCTACTGTACTATACTGTACTGTACTATACTGTACTATACTGTACTATAATCTACTGTACTGTACTATACTGTACTATAATCTTCTGTGCTCTACTCTACTCTACTATACTGTACTATAATCTTCTCTTCTCTGCTCTACTGTACTATACTGTACTATAATCTACTGTACTCTACTATACTCTACTGTACTATACTATACTATAATCTACTGTACTCTACTGTACTATACTGTACTATAATCTACTGTGCTCTACTCTACTGTACTCTACTGTACTATAATCTACTGTGCTCTACTCTACTGTACTATACTATACTATAATCTACTGTACTCTACTGTACTATACTGTACTATAATCTACTGTGCTCTACTCTACTGTACTATAATCTACTGTACTCTACTGTACTATACTGTACTATAATCTACTGTGCTCTACTCTACTGTACTATAATCTACTGTGCTCTACTCTACTGTACTATAATCTACTGTGCTCTACTCTACTGTACTATACTATACTATAATCTACTGTACTCTACTGTACTATACTGTACTATAATCTACTGTGCTCTAATCTACTGTAAGTCGCTCTGGATAAGAGCGTCTGCTAAATTACTTAAATGTAAATGTAAATGTATTATACTGTACTATAATCTACTGTACTCTACTGTAATATACTCTACTATAATTTACTGTACTCTACTGTACTGTACTGTACTATAATCTACTGTGCTCTACTCTACTGTACTCTACTGTACTATACTGTACTATAATCTACTGTGCTCTACTGTACTATACTGTACTATAATCTACTGTGCTCTACTCTACTGTACTATGCTATACTATAATCTACTGTACTCTACTGTACGATCATCTACTGTGCTCTACTGTAATATACTGTATTATAATTTACTGTACTATACTGTACTATACTGTACTATAATTTACTGTACTGTACTGTACTGTAATATACTGTGCTCTACTCTACTGTACTATAATGTACTATAATTTACTGTACTCTACTGTACTCTACTATACTGTACTATAATTTACTGTACTTTACTGTACTATACTGTACTATAATCTACTGTGCTATACTGTACTGTTATGTGCTCTGCTCTACTGTACTATACTGTACTGTACCATACTATACCATGATATGCTCTACTCTACCGTACTATACTGTACTATAATCTACTGTGCTCTACTCTACTGTACTATAATCTACTGTGCTCTACTCTACTGTACTCTACTGTATGATAATATACTGTACTATACTATACTATACTGTACTATACTGTACTATAATCTACTGTACTCTACTGTACTATACTGTACTATAATCTACTGTGCTCTACTCTACTGTACTCTACTGTACTATAATCTACTGTACTCTACTGTACTATACTGCACTTGAATCTACTGTGCTATACTGTACTGTTATGTGCTCTGCTCTACTGTACTATACTGTACTGTACCATACTATTATATGCTCTACTGTACTATACTGTACTATAATCTACTGTGCTCTACTCTACTGTACTATACTATACTATAATCTACTGTACTCTACTGTACTATACTGTACTATAATCTACTGTGCTCTACTCTACTGTACTATAATCTACTGTACTCTAATATACTATGCTATACTGCACTGTACTGCACTGTACTGTGCTCTGCTGTACTATACTGTATATACTGTACTATACTGTATTATAATGTACTATACTGTATATACTGTACTATACTGTATATACTGTACTGTACTGTACTATACTCTACTGTACTGTTCTATGCTATACTGCACTGTAATATGCTATACTGTACTGTACTGTACTCTACTCTACTGTACTGGACTCTACTCTACTCTACTGTATTGTACTATGCTATACTGCACTGTACTATGCTATACTGGACTCTACTCTACTGTATTGTACTATGCTATACTGTATTATGCTATACCGTACTCTACTGTACTGTACTATACTGTATTGTACTATACTGTACCATACTGTACTATACTATATTATAATATACTGTACTATATTATACTGTGCTATACTATACTATACTGGGCTGTACTATACTATACTGTACTATATTATACTATACTGTACTGTACTATACTATACTGTACTATACTATACTGTATATTATACTATATTATACCATACTGTACTATACTGTCCTATACTGTATTCTACTATACTGTACTGTCCTGTACTGTACTATAATGTACTTTACTATATTACACTATATTATAATATACTTTACTGTACTATACTGTACTATATTACACTGTACTATACTGTACTGTCCTGTACTATACCATACTGTACTATACTATACTGTATTATATTGTACTATATTATACTATACTGTCCTATACTGTACTATATTATACTGTGCTATACTCTACTGTATTGTACTATATTATACTATACTGTACTGTCCTGTACTGTACTATACTATCCTGTACTATATTACACTATATGATATTATACTTTATAATACTATACTGTACTATACTGTACTATATTACACTTGACTATACTATACTGTATTGTACTATGTTATACTATATTATACTGTGCTGTCCTGTACTGTACTATACTGTACTATATTATACTGTACTGTACTATACTATATTATACTATGCTGTACTGTACTGTATTATACTATACTGTAGTATATTATACTGCACTGTACTATTCACAAGCGAATGAGTGAATGTGTTAGAAATCTCCACAGCTGTCTGACTGCTGTTTCCAAAATATTATACTATACTATACTGTACTATACCGTACTCTACTGTACTAAATCTCCACAGCTGTCTGACCGCTGTTTCCAAAACGGCTCTGAATGTTTTCTTACATGAGGCTTGCGGTCCAAACACGTAAAAGACCCTCGTCCATTTACCCCCCCCCCCCCTTCTGGGGTAATCCCCGTCGCCACCTTGGAAGGTGGTCCAAATGATGAGCCAAGCAAGGGAAGGTTGCAACGTAAGCCCCTCTGCCCTCGTTTTTAGTCGGCTTTGTGAGTGTACAATTATGTTCAGTCCAGGCCTGAAACTCCCCATAATTCAATTCGAAACGATTGTACATCCGCTAAGAAAAGTCAGAGAGAACTTAAAAACAACGTAAATAGAGAAGTCAACATACAAGTGTAAGTTAAAACCAATTCAAGTAACTTATAAATTGTGCTACTAATGCACATGACGGCACAAACACGTCTCCTAAAAAAGTAAAACATTTTCCTTCTTCAGAAGTTACAGTTCGGCAGGCTAACGTCAGTTAGCTAATTCATTTGATAGCTATCATACAGTTCGGCAGGCTAACGTCAGTTAGCTAATTCATTTGATAGCTATCATACAGTAGGCAGGCTAACGTCAGTTAGCTAATTCATTTGATAGCTATCATTCAGTAGGCAGGCTAACGTCAGTTAGCTAATTCATTTACTAGCTATCATACAGTAGGCAGGCTAACGTCAGTTAGCTAATTCATTTATCATTCAGCTATCATTCAATTCAGGCTATTCTAACGTCAGTTAGCTAATTAATTTACTAGCTATCATACAGTAGGCAGGCTAACGTCAGTTAGCTAATTCATTTGATAGCTATCATACAGTAGGCAGGCTAACGTCAGTTAGCTAATTCATTTGATAGCTATCATACAGTAGGCAGGCTAACGTCAGTTAGCTAATTCATTTGATAGCTATCATTCAGTAGGCAGGCTAACGTCAGTTAGCTAATTCATTTGATAGCTATCATTCAGTAGGCAGGCTAACGTCAGTTAGCTAATTCATTTACTAGCTATCATACAGTAGGCAGGCTAACGTCAGTTAGCTAATTCATTTGATAGCTATCATTCAGTAGGCAGGCTAACGTCAGTTAGCTAATTCATTTACTAGCTATCATACAGTAGGCAGGCTAACGTCAGTTAGCTAATTCATTTGATAGCTATCATTCAGTAGGCAGGCTAACGTCAGTTAGCTAATTCATTTACTAGCTATCATACAGTAGGCAGGCTAACGTCAGTTAGCTAATTCATTTGATAGCTATCATTCAGTAGGCAGGCTAACGTCAGTTAGCTAATTCATTACTAGCTATCATACAGTAGGCAGGCTAACGTCAGTTAGCTAATTCATTTGATAGCTATCATTCAGTAGGCAGGCTAACGTCAGTTAGCTAATTCATTTGATAGCTATCATTCAGTAGGCATTCTAACGTCAGTTAGCTAATTAATTTACTAGCTATCATACAGTAGGCAGGCTAACGTCAGTTAGCTAATTCATTTGATAGCTATCATTCAGTAGGCAGGCTAACGTCAGTTAGCTAATTCATTTGATAGCTATCATTCAGTAGGCAGGCTAACGTCAGTTAGCTAATTCATTTACTAGCTATCATACAGTAGGCAGGCTAACGTCAGTTAGCTAATTCATTTGATAGCTATCATTCAGTAGGCAGGCTAACGTCAGTTAGCTAATTCATTTACTAGCTATCATACAGTAGGCAGGCTAACGCCAGTTAGCTAATTCATTTGATAGCTATCATTCAGTAGGCAGGCTAACGTCAGTTAGCTAATTCATTTACTAGCTATCATACAGTAGGCAGGCTAACGTCAGTTAGCTAATTCATTTGATAGCTATCATTCAGTAGGCAGGCTAACGTCAGTTAGCTAATTCATTTACTAGCTATCATACAGTAGGCAGGCTAACGTCAGTTAGCTAATTCATTTGATAGCTATCATTCAGTAGGCAGGCTAACGTCAGTTAGCTAATTCATTTGATAGCTATCATTCAGTAGGCATTCTAACGTCAGTTAGCTAATTAATTTACTAGCTATCATACAGTAGGCAGGCTAACGTCAGTTAGCTAATTCATTTGATAGCTATCATACAGTAGGCAGGCTAACGTCAGTTAGCTAATTAATTTACTAGCTATCATACAGTAGGCAGGCTAACGTCAGTTAGCTAATTCATTTGATAGCTATCATTCAGTAGGCAGGCTAACGTCAGTTAGCTAATTCATTTGATAGCTATCATTCAGTAGGCAGGCTAACGTCAGTTAGCTAATTCATTTACTAGCTATCATACAGTAGGCAGGCTAACGTCAGTTAGCTAATTCATTTGATAGCTATCATTCAGTAGGCAGGCTAACGTCAGTTAGCTAATTCATTTGATAGCTATCATTCAGTAGGCAGGCTAACGTCAGTTAGGTAATTAATTTACTAGCTATCATACAGTAGGCAGGCTAACGTCAGTTAGCTAATTCATTTGATAGCTATCATACAGTAGGCAGGCTAACGTCAGTTAGCTAATTCATTTGATAGCTATCATTCAGTAGGCAGGCTAACGTCAGTTAGCTAATTCATTTGATAGCTATCATTCAGTAGGCAGGCTAACGTCAGTTAGCTAATTCATTTGATAGCCTGCCTACTGTATGATAGCTAACGTCAGTTAGCTAATTCATTTGATAGCCTGCCTACTGTATGATAGCTAACGTCAGTTAGCTAATTCATTTGATAGCCTGCCTACTGTATGATAGCTAACGTCAGTTAGCTAATTCATTAGATAGCCTGCCTACTGTATGATAGCTAACGTCAGTTAGCTAATTCATGTGATAGCTATCATTCAGTATGCAGGCTAACGTCAGTTAGCTAATTCATTTGATAGCTATCATTCAGTAGGCAGGCTAACGTCAGTTAGCTAATTCATTTACTAGCTATCATTCAGTAGGCAGGCTAACGTCAGTTAGCTAATTCATTTGATAGCTATCATTCAGTAGGCAGGCTAACGTCAGTTAGCTAATTCATTTGATAGCTATCATTCAGTAGGCAGGCTAACGTCAGTTAGCTAATTCATTTGATAGCTATCATACAGTAGGCAGGCTAACGTCAGTTAGCTAATTCATGTGATAGCTATCATTCAGTAGGCAGGCTAACGTTAGTTAGCAAATGATTTTACTAGCTATCATACAGTAGGCAGGCTAACGTTAGTTAGCTAATTCATTTGATAGCTATCATTCAGTAGGCAGGCTAACGTTAGTTAGCTAATTCATTTGATAGCCTGCCTACTGTATGATAGCTGTCAAATGAATTAGCTAACTAACGTTAGCCTGCCTACTGTATGATAGCTAACGTTAGTTAGCTAATTCATGTGATAGCTATCATACAGTAGGCAGGCTAACAATAGTTAGCTAATTAATTTGATAGCTATCATACAGTAGGCAGGCTAACGTTAGTTAGCTAATTCATTTGATAGCTATCATACAGTAGGCAGGCTAACGTCAGTTAGCTAATTCATTTGATAGCTATCATTCAGTAGGCAGGCTAACGTTAGTTAGCTAATTCATTTGATAGCTATCAGTCAGTAGGCAGGCTAACGTCAGTTAGCTAATTCATTTGATAGCTATCATTCAGTAGGCAGGCTAACGTTAGTTAGCTAATTCATTTGATAGCTATCATACAGTAGGCAGGCTAACGTTAGTTAGCTAATTCATTTGATAGCCTGCCTACTGTATGATAGCTATCAAATGAATTAGCTAACTAACGTTAGCCTGCCTACTGTATGATAGCTAACGTCAGTTAGCTAATTAATTTGATAGCTATCATACAGTAGGCAGGCTAACGTTAGTTAGCTAATTCATTTGATAGCTATCATACAGTAGGCAGGCTAACGTTAGTTAGCTAATTCATTTGATAGCTATCATTCAGTAGGCAGGCTAACGTCAGTTAGCTAATTCATTTGATAGCTATCATTCAGTAGGCAGGCTAACGTCAGTTAGCTAATTCATTTACTAGCTATCATACAGTAGGCAGGCTAACGTTAGTTAGCTAATTCATTTGATAGCTATCATACAGTAGGCAGGCTACGTTAGTTAGCTAATTCATTTGATAGCTATCATTCAGTAGGCAGGCTAACGTCAGTTAGCTAATTAATTTGATAGCTATCATTCAGTAGGCAGGCTAACGTCAGTTAGCTAATTCATTTACTAGCTATCATACAGTAGGCAGGCTAACGTTAGTTAGCTAATTCATTTGATAGCTATCATACAGTAGGCAGGCTAACGTTAGTTAGCTAATTCATTTGATAGCTATCATTCAGTAGGCAGGCTAACGTCAGTTAGCTAATTAATTTGATAGCTATCATTCAGTAGGCAGGCTAACGTCAGTTAGCTAATTCATTTACTAGCTATCATACAGTAGGCAGGCTAACGTTAGTTAGCTAATTCATTTGATAGCTATCATTCAGTAGGCAGGCTAACGTTAGTTAGCTAATTCATTTACTAGCTATCATTCAGTAGGCAGGCTAACGTTAGTTAGCAAATGATTTTACTAGCTATCATACAGTAGGCAGGCTAACGTCAGTTAGCTAATTCATTTACTAGCTATCATACAGTAGGCAGGCTAACGTCAGTTAGCTAATTCATTTACTAGCTATCATACAGTAGGCAGGCTAACGTCAGTTAGCTAATTAATTTACTAGCTATCATACAGTAGGCGGGCTAACGTCAGTTAGCTAATTCATTTACTAGCTATCATACAGTAGGCGGGCTAACGTCAGTTAGCTAATTCATTTGATAGCTATCATTCAGTAGGCAGGCTAACGTCAGTTAGCTAATTCATTTACTAGCTATCATACAGTAGGCAGGCTAACGTTAGTTAGCTAATTCATTTGATAGCTATCATTCAGTAGGCAGGCTAACGTTAGTTAGCTAATTCATTTACTAGCTATCATTCAGTAGGCAGGCTAACGTTAGTTAGCAAATGATTTTACTAGCTATCATACAGTAGGCAGGCTAACGTCAGTTAGCTAATTCATTTACTAGCTATCATACAGTAGGCAGGCTAACGTCAGTTAGCTAATTCATTTACTAGCTATCATACAGTAGACAGGCTAACGTCAGTTAGCTAATTAATTTACTAGCTATCATACAGTAGGCGGGCTAACGTCAGTTAGCTAATTCATTTACTAGCTATCATACAGTAGGCGGGCTAACGTCAGTTAGCTAATTCATTTGATAGCTATCAAAATGAATTAGCTAACTGACGTTAGCCTGCCTACTGAATGATAGCTATCAAATTAATTAGCTAACTGACGTTAGCCTGCCTACTGAATGATAGCTATCAAATGAATTAGCTAACTAACGTAGCCTGCCTACTGTATGATAGCTATCAAATGAATTAGCTAACTAACGTTAGCCTGCCTACTGTATGATAGCTATCAAATGAATTAGCTAACTAACGTTAGCCTGCCTACTGTATGATAGCTATCAAATGAATTAGCTAACTAACGTTAGCCTGCCTACTGTATGATAGCTATCAAATTAATTAGCTAACTAACGTTAGCCTGCCTACTGTATGATAGCTATCAAATTAATTAGATAACTAACGTTAGCCTGCCTACTGTATGATAGCTATCTAATTCATTTGCTAGCTATCATACAGTAGGCAGGCTAACGTTAGTTAGCTAATTCATTTGCTAGCTATCATACAGTAGGCGTATATGAATAATGATATATTTAATATAAGTAGGCATACTCTCATAATGTAGCGCATGTAAAGCAACCACAAGCTACCGGTGGCTGAAAACACAAATGTCGCAGGAAGAAAGAGCCAAGGGATGGTCCATTTAAAAATCACTCCTTCCTCCCTCGCCCCCTTGCCCTGTAAGTGTGTACTCGTCAGCCATCATGACACGTCGTCAGGAGTGTCCACTTCATTTGAGGACTGAGGAGATAGTGTCCACTTCATTTGAGGACTGCGGAGATAGTGTCCACTTCATTTGAGGACTGAGGAGATAGTGTCCACTTCATTTGAGGACTGAGGCGATAGTGTCCACTTCATTTGAGGACTGAGGAGATAGTGTCCACTTCATTTGAGGACTGCGGAGATAGTGTCCACTTCATTTGAGGACTGAGGCGATAGTGTCCACTTCATTTGAGGACTGAGGAGATAGTGTCCACTTCATTTGAGGACTGAGGCGATAGTGTCCACTTCATTTGAGGACTGAGGAGATAGTGTCCACTTCATTTGAGGACTGCGGAGATAGTGTCCACTTCATTTGAGGACTGAGGAGATAGTGTCCACTTCATTTGAGGACTGAGGAGATAGTGTCCACTTCATTTGAGGACTGAGGCGATAGTGTCCACTTCATTTGAGGACTGAGGAGATAGTGTCCACTTCATTTGAGGACTGAGGCGATAGTGTCCACTTCATTTGAGGACTGAGGAGATAGTGTCCACTTCATTTGAGGACTGAGGAGATAGTGTCCACTTCATTTGAGGACTGAGGAGATAGTGTCCACTTCATTTGAGGACTGAGGAGATAGTGTCCACTTCATTTGAGGACTGAGGAGATAGTGTCCACTTCATTTGAGGACTGAGGAGATAGTGTCCACTTCATTTGAGGACTGAGGAGATAGTGTCCACTTCATTTGAGGACTGAGGCGATAGTGTCCACTTCATTTGAGGACTGAGGCGATAGTGTCCACTTCATTTGAGGACTGAGGAGATAGTGTCCAGTTCATTTGAGGACTGAGGAGATAGTGTCCACTTTATTTGAGGACTGAGGAGATAGTGTCCAGTTCATTTGAGGACTGAGGAGATAGTGTCCACTTCATTTGAGGACTGAGGAGATAGTGTCCACTTCATTTGAGGACTGAGGAGATAGTGTCCACTTCATTTGAGGACTGAGGAGATAGTGTCCACTTCATTTGAGGACTGAGGAGATAGTGTCCACTTCATTTGAGGACTGAGGAGATAGTGTCCACTTCATTTGAGGACTGAGGAGACAGGGGGTGTCTTTTTAAAGTGTTTGTACCACAGTCGAGGACTTTGAACATTCACGGCGACTGGGGAAAAAAGACCATTGCAGGCATTGATGTCCCCACAGCTTGTCACATTAACTTCTGAGTGATAAGAAGCAGGAGCACCACCGCCCAATCAACCTACACCACTGTGCGCACACCCGTTGTTACTATGACAACTAGTGTAGTCGTATCAACAAATGACTGTTGTCTGAACACTCACATCTGATTGGGTCTCCAGTAATTTGCTGTTTGAACAGTGTGTATTCCAAAACTGATTTTAAATACAACACTTATTTGAGCATTAAGACCTGCAGTGTAAACAAGGCTTTACTGCTCTGAACCGGTGCATTAAAACCTGCAGTGTGAACAAGGCTTTACTGCTCTGAACCGGTGCATTAAGACCTGCAGTGTGAACAAGGCTTTACTGCTCTGAACCGCTGCATTAAGACCTGCAGTGTGAACAAGGCTTTACTGCTCTGAACCGGTGCATTAAGACCTGCAGTGTGAACAAGGCTTTACTGCTCTGAACCGGTGCATTAAGACCTGCAGTGTGAACAAGGCTTTACTGCTCTGAACCGGTGCATTAAGACCTGCAGTGTGAACAAGGCTTTACTGCTCTGAACCGGTGCATTAAGACCTGCAGTGTGAACAAGGCTTTACTGCTCTGAACCGGTGCATTAAGACCTGCAGTGTGAACAAGGCTTTACTGCTCTGAACCGGTGCATTAAGACCTGCAGTGTGAACAAGGCTTTACTGCTCTGAACCGCTGCATTAAGACCTGCAGTGTGAACAAGGCTTTACTGCTCTGAACCGGTGCATTAAGACCTGCAGTGTGAACAAGGCTTTACTGCTCTGAACCGGTGCATTAAGACCTACAGTGTGAACAAGGCTTTACTGCTCTGAACCGCTGCATTAAGACCTGCAGTGTGAACAAGGCTTTACTGCTCTGAACCGCTGCATTAAGACCTGCAGTGTAAACAAGTCTTTACTGCTCTGAACCGGTGCATTAAGACCTGCAGTGTGAACAAGGCTTTACTGCTCTGAACCGGTGCATTAAGACATGCAGTGTGAACAAGGCTTTACTGCTCTGAACCGGTGCATTAAGACCTGCAGTGTGAACAAGGCTTTACTGCTCTGAACCTCTGCATTAAGACCTGCAGTGTGAACAAGGACCTGCAGTGTGAACAAGGCTTTACTGCTCTGAACTGTAAAAAATGTTTTATGTAGCTATGTAGTTTTCATGTAATATGTACTATGTAGGCTATGTTCCCTGAGAATGTATGACTATTTGTTTTTTTAAATATTGTACTAATATTGGACAGGAGGAGAGGGGAAGAGGGAGAGGAGAAGAGGGAGAGGAGAGGATAAGAAGGAGAGGAGATGAGAGGAGAGAGACAGGGTTGGAGAAGAGAGTAGAGGAGAGAGACAGGGTTGGAGAGGAGAGGAGATGAGATGAGAGGAGAGGGACATGGTTGGAGAAGAGAGAGAGGGTTGAAGAAGAGAGGAGAGGAGATGAGCAGAGAGACGGGGTTGGTGAAGAGAGTAGAGGAGAGAGACAGGGTTGGAGAGGAGAGGAGAGACACAGGGTTGGAGAGGAGAGGAGAGAGACAGGGTTGGAGAGGAGAGGAGAGGAGAGGAGAGAGACAGGGTTGGAGAGGAGAGGAGAGAGACAGGGTTGGAGAGGAGAGGAGAGGAGAGGAGAGAGACAGGGTTGGAGAGGAGAGGAGAGGAGAGGAGAGAGGTACAGGGTTGGAGAAGAGAGGAGATGAGAGAGAGGTACAGGGTTGGAGAAGAGAGTAGAGGAGAGAGACAGGGTTGGAGAGGAGAGGAGATGAGAGAGACAGGGTTGGAGAAGAGAGTAGAGGAGAAGGACAGGGTTGGAGAAGAGAGTAGAGGAGAGAGACAGGGTTAAATAAGAGAGGAGGGGAGAGGAGGGAGAGGCAACAAGACGTTAAAACTACAGTGCAGCCATTTATGGTAGATTGAGCAAGGTGGGGGGGTGGGATATAGAGAGAGAGAGAGACCGGAGCAGAGCAGTGATTTCCTCCTTCCAGACTGAACAGAACAGGTTGTAATAGCTGAACTGTCAGAGAGACCCATCAGGTTCACGTCCAAAATAACATCCTATTAACAATGGAAGTGCACTACTTTTGACCAGAGCCCTATGGGCTTTGGTCAAAAGTAGTGCACTATGTAGGGAATAGGGTACCATAGGACTCTGGTTTAAAGTAGTGCACTATGTAGGGAATAGGGTACCATAGGACTCTTGTTTAAAGTAGTGCACTATGTAGGGTATAGGGTGCCATAGGGCCTTGGTCTAAAGTAGTGCACTATGTAGGGAATAGGGTGCCATAGGACTCTGGTCAAAAGTAGTGCACTATGTAGAGAATAGGGAGCATTTGGCACCCAGATCAGGTACTAACAGCTGTCTAACAGTAGTGTTGTCTGTCTGTGAGAACCTGCATTGTGTTTGACCTCGTCTGCAATAGATTGAATTGGGGCCTGGGTATTGTTGGTAGGGGGTTGCTGAAGGGTCATGCAGAGACCTGGGTATTGTTGGTAGGGGGTTGTTGAAGGGTCATGCAGAGAGACCTGGGTATTGTTGGTAGGGGGTTGCTGAAGGGTCATGCAGAGAGACCTGGGTATTGTTGGTAGGGGGATGCTGAAGGGTCATGCAGAGACCTGGGTATTGTTGGTAGGGGGTTGCTGAAGGGTCATGCAGAGACCTGGGTATTGTTGGTAGGGGGTTGCTGAAGGGTCATGCAGAGACCTGGGTATTGTTGGTAGGGGGTTGCTGAAGGGTCATGCAGAGACCTGGGTATTGTTGGTAGGGGGTTGTTGAAAGGGTCATGCAGAGACCTGGGTATTGTTGGTAGCAAGAAGTGAATAGTAACACAGGGTGCCTATTGTATTAATATTTCATACTGAGATTAAATGGACGACTGTCTGTCTAGATGGTTCTGACTTCTCTAATTAACTACACAGAGAACACAGACAGCTTGATAGAAAACTCAGGCATTTGTTCATTTCTATGTTTCTATTCTGAACCAGCAGACAGCCATTTACTACGTTCCTACCTTGTCGTCTGTTCTCTTCACACTCCCACCCAGACCTATTCTGTTCACATCGATGTCTGGAGGCTGCACATGTATAGAGCCAGACCCAGCTCTCCCAGGCTTCAGACTCGTACACACACACACACACACACACACACACACACACACACACACACACACACACACACACACACACACACACACACAGGCACACACACACACAGGCACACACACACACACTGTGTTTTCGCCTCGTTTTGCTTTCAACGTTGGAAGTTTACTTTTGTTACAGATGCAATAACAAGAAAAGCCTTTTTTTTTTTAAGTCAGAGTGGAAAATCTTTACGAGAGATTGGCTCCAGTGTTGTGGGGTTGAATTATTGATCTCTGTCTCTCTCTCTATTGGCCTCTGGCTTTACAACAGCTGTAAAGGATGGATAGATCTGTTTGAAATGCTGTGTGGGAATATATACTGAGCGGACAAAACATTAGGAACACTCTTCCATGACATTAGACTGACCAGGTGAATCCAGGTGAAAACTACAGTTATGATTCCTCACTTCAATCAGTGTAGATGAAGGGGAGGCGATAGCTTCACAATCCTTCTTTAACCTGTGAGACAATTGAGACATGGATTGTGTGACATTCAGAGGGTGAAAGTGCCTTTGAAAGGGGTAGTAGGTGCCAGGCGCACCGGTTTGTGTCAAGAACTTCAACGCTGCTGGGTTTTTTCCCCCTCAACAGTTTCTCGTGTGTATCAAGAATGTTCCACCACCCAAAGTACATCCAACTAACTTGACGCAACTGCGGGAAGCATTGAGGTCAACATTGGGCCAGCATCTCTGTGAAAGGCTTTCCACAACCTTGTCGAGTCCGCGCCACCGACGAACTGAGGCTGTTCTGT
>NC_088415.1:91932861-92012861 GCF_034236695.1 Oncorhynchus nerka
AGGAGAGGAGAGGACAGGACAGGACAGGAGAGGAGAGGACAGGACAGGAGAGGAGGAGGTAAGGAGAGGAAAGGAGAGGAGAGGAGAGGAAAGGAAAGGATAGGTAAGGAGAGGACAGGAGAAGAGAGGAGAGGTGAGGAGAGGTAAGGAGAGGAGAGGAGAGGAGAGGTGAGGAGAGGAGAGGAGAGGAGAGGTAAGGACAGGAGAGGAGAGGAGAGGAGAGGAGAGGAGGAGAGGAGAGGAGAGGAAAGGACAGGGAAGGGAAGGGAAGGGGGAGAGAGGAGAGGAGAGGAAAGGAAAGGATAGGTAAGGAGAGGACAGGAGAAGAGAGGAGAGGTGAGGAGAGGTAAGGAGAGGAGAGGTAAGGACAGGAGAGGAGAGGAGAGGAGAGGAAAGGACAGGGAAGGGAAGGGAAGGGGGAGAGAGGAGAGGAGAGGAGAGGAAAGGACAGGGAAGGGAAGGGAAGGTGGAGAGAGGAGAGGAGAGGAGAGGAGAGGAAAGGACAGGGAAGGGAAGGGAAGGGGGAGAGAGGAGAGGAGAGGTAAGGAGAGGAGAGGAAAGGACAGGAGAGGAGAGGAGAGGAGAGGTAAGGACAGGAGAGGAGAGGAAAGGACAGGAGAGGAGAGGAGGGTAAGGACAGGAGAGGAGAGGAGGAGAGGAGAGGAGAGGAGAGGAGAGGAGAGGGAAGGGAAGGGAAGGGGAGAGAGGAGAGGAGAGGAGAGGAGAGGAGAGGAAAGGACAGGGAAGGGAAGGGAAGGGAATGGAAGGGAAGGGAAGGGGGAGAGAGGAGAGGTAATTAGAGGAGGGATAGGGAGGTGAAGAGCAAAAAGGAGGGGAGTGGAGGGGAGGTGAGAGGGGGAGTGGAGGGGAGGGTCTCAGGAAGACAAACCACCCCAGGACACTGATCTCTCAGAGCTCACAGAGCCTCGTAGATGAATGCACATTTCTCCTGAAACGAACACAGGTCTCTGCAAAGCAAACAGAAATCATCAAAAATGGATATTCATTCCGTCTGTGTACAAAGGAAGGAAAGAATAGAATGTTAGCAGAAAAATAAACAGACGTGTTCTACCGACCAGCCAGGCGTTGATTGGTCCCTTGAAGGACCAATCCTGGGTCCTGTTGAACCATTGGCTTGGGGAATCTCCAGCATTCATACACCATTAGTATACACAACAAGGTGGAACTCATATCTCTCCAACCCAACAATACACTCCCTCCTGATATATCTTCACCTTTGACCTTCTCTTCTATTGTTCATGTGATCCGTAACCTTTTTCTACCAATTTAATGATGTATTTGTCTGTCCGCCCTCTCAGAACCAGGCTCGATTAGAACTAAATTAATCATTATCATGTGTCCTTATGGAGGGAGTGTCTGTCCAATACGAATCCAGCCTGGTTCTCGTTAGAGCCTCATTATAGTACTGTACATTGTCGCCACAACAGATGAATGATAAAATAACTACACACACACACGCACAGACATGCACACAGACACACACACACACGCACACTCACACACACACTTAGACACATGCACACACACACACACGCACACACGCACAGACATACACACATACATGCACACACACACACACACACACACACACACACACACACACACACACACACACACACACACACACACACACACACACACACACACACACACACACACACACACACACACACACATATTGATAGCAGGGTTCACAGCATCATAAGGCAGAAAGTCACAGCCATGATGATAGTAGGAGAAACACAGCTCATATGAGGGTCTGAGAGGATAAAACATGGACAGGACACCTGGTGTCATGTTGTTCTGGTCAGTGGGCTGGGAATACACCTGGTGTCATGTTGTTCTGGTCAGGAATACACCTGGTGTCATGTTGTTCTGGTCAGTGGGCTGGGAATACACCTGGTGTCATGTTGTTCTGGTCAGTGGGCTGGGAATACACCTGGTGTCATGTTGTTCTGGTCAGGAATACACCTGGTGTCATGTTGTTCTGGTCAGGAATACACCTGGTGTCATGTTGTTCTGGTCAGTGGGCTGGGAATACACCTGGTGTCATGTTGTTCTGGTCAGTGGGCTGGGAATACACCTGGTGTCATGTTGTTCTGGTCAGGAATACACCTGGTGTCATGTTGTTCTGGTCAGGAATACACCTGGTGTCATGTTGTTCTGGTCAGTGGGCTGGGAATACACCTGGTCTCATGTTGTTCTGGTCAGGAATACACCTGGTGTCATGTTGTTCTGGTCAGGAATACACCTGGTGTCATGTTGTTCTGGTCAGTGGGCTGGGAATACACCTGGTGTCATGTTGTTCTGGTGAGGAATACACCTGGTGTCATGTTGTTCTGGTCAGGAATACACCTGGTGTCATGTTGTTCTGGTCAGGAATACACCTGGTGTCATGTTGTTCTGGTCAGGAATACACCTGGTGTCATGTTGTTCTGGTCAGGAATACACCTGGTGTCATGTTGTTCTGGTCAGGAATACACCTGGTGTCATGTTGTTCTGGTCAGGAATACACCTGTTCTCATGTTGTTCTGGTCAGGAATACACCTGGTCTCATGTTGTTCTGGTCAGTGGGCTGGGAATACACCTGGTCTCATGTTGTTCTGGTCAGGAATACACCTGGTGTCATGTTGTTCTGGTCAGGAATACACCTGGTGTCATGTTGTTCTGGTCAGGAATACACCTGGTCTCATGTTGTTCTGGTCAGGAATACACCTGGTCTCATGTTGTTCTGGTAAGGAATACACCTGGTGTCATGTTGTTCTGGTCAGGAATACACCTGGTCTCATGTTGTTCTGGTCAGGAATACACCTGGTCTCATGTTGTTCTGGTCAGTGGGCTGGGAATACACCTGGTCTCATGTTGTTCTGGTCAGGAATACACCTGGTGTCATGTTGTTCTGGTCAGGAATACACCTGGTGTCATGTTGTTCTGGTCAGGAATACACCTGGTCTCATGTTGTTTTGGTCAGGAATACACCTGGTCTCATGTTGTTCTGGTCAGGAATACACCTGGTCTCATGTTGTTCTGGTCAGTGGGCTGGGAATACACCTGGTCTCAAGTTGTTCTGGTCAGGAATACACCTGGTGTCATGTTGTTCTGGTCAGGAATACACCTGGTGTCATGTTGTTCTGGTCAGGAATACACCTGGTGTCATGTTGTTCTGGTCAGGAATACACCTGGTGTCATGTTGTTCTGGTCAGGAATACACCTGGTCTCATGTTGTTCTGGTCAGGAATACACCTGGTGTCATGTTGTTCTGGTCAGGAATACACCTGGTCTCAAGTTGTTCTGGTCAGGAATACACCTGGTGTCATGTTGTTCTGGTCAGGAATACACCTGGTGTCATGTTGTTCTGGTCAGGAATACACCTGGTGTCATGTTGTTCTGGTCAGGAATACACCTGGTGTCATGTTGTTCTGGTCAGGAATACAACTGGTCTCATGTTGTTCTGGTCAGGAATACACCTGGTCTCATGTTGTTCACCTGGTGTCATGTTGTTTGTAGACTTCCGGGTTGGAGCGAGCGGTCGCATCCGCGCTTCTGTCTGCTTCGGTCTGCAGGTTGTATAACTTTTCATTACATTTCATTACATTTCATTATAGTACAACGGTTTGATTTGTCTAATCTTAGCAATTTCTTCTTAGCTAGCTACATAGCCGTCTTTGTATCAAAGATAATTGCGTAATTATCGTATTTCGTCGTCCTCCTATCTGCCCTGCAGCTAGCCAGCTAGCTAACGTTCACCGTCTACCGTAGCACTGTAGTAACTATCACACTCAACTGAACGACTTGATTAGTGTAGTGTTAGCTAGCTACATAGTTGGCTTTGCTGTCTTCGTATCCAAGATAATTGTGTAGTTTAGAGTGTGTAGTCTTAGAGCGATTATCTTAATTTACCGAGGTTAGCTAGCCAGCTATTTGTCGTCCTTAACGTATGAGTCACTCCTAGCTAGCCAACAGCTAGCCAACGTCTACTGAATAGAACTTTCGCATTCCGGTCGCATTCCGCTTCGCTCCACAGGTAGTATCACATTTTCATTTCATTTCATTACAGTCCCAACGGTGTGATTTGTTTGATCGTAGCTAGCTACATAGCTAGCTACATAGCCGTCTCTGTTTCAAAGATAATTGTGTAGTCTAGAGCGATTTTCTAGGTTAGCTAGCCAGCTATTGTCGTTCTTTTAACGCAACGAAACGTAACGTAATCAATACTGCTAGCTAGCCCCCGAATAGCAGCATTGTAGAAACTTTACAGTCAACGGAACGACTTGATTAGTGTAGTGTCAACAACGCAGCCACTGCCAGCTAGCCTACCTCAGCAGTACTGTATCATTTGAATCATTTTAGTCAATTAGATTCTTGCTACGTAAGCTTAACTTTCTGAACATTCGAGACGTGTAGTCCACTTGTCATTCCAATCTCCTTTGCATTAGCGTAGCCTCTTCTCTAGCCTGTCAACTATGTGTCTGTCTATCCCTGTTCTCTCCTCTCTGCACAGACCATACAAACGCTCCACACCGCGTGGCCGCGGCCACCCTAATCTGGTGGTCCCAGCTCGCACGACCCACGTGGAGTTCCAGGTCTCCGGTAGCCTCTGGAACTGCCGATCTGCGGCCAACAAGGCAGAGTTCATCTCAGCCTATCCCTCCCTCCAGTCCCTCGACTTCTTGGCACTGACGGAAACATGGATCACCACAGACAACACCGCTACTCCTACTGCTCTCTCTTCGTCCGCCCACGTGTTCTCGCACACCCCGAGAGCTTCTGGTCAGCGGGGTGGTGGCACCGGGATCCTCATCTCTCCCAAGTGGTCATTCTCTCTTTCTCCCCTTACCCATCTGTCTATCGCCTCCTTTGAATTCCATGCTGTCACAGTTATCAGCCCTTTCAAGCTTAACATCCTTATCATTTATCGCCCTCCAGGTTCCCTCGGAGAGTTCATCAATGAGCTTGATGCCTTGATAAGCTCATTTCCTGAGGACGGCTCACCTCTCACAGTTCTGGGCGACTTTAACCTCCCCACGTCTACCTTTGACTCATTCCTCTCTGCCTCCTTCTTTCCACTCCTCTCCTCTTTTGACCTCACCCTCTCACCTTCCCCCCTACTCACAAGGCAGGCAATACGCTCGACCTCATCTTTACTAGATGCTGTTCTTCCACTAACCTCATTGCAACTCCCCTCCAAGTCTCCGACCACTACCTTGTATCCTTTTCCCTCTCGCTCTCATCCAACACTTCCCACTGCCCCTACTCGGATGGTATCGCGCCGTCCCAACCTTCGCTCTCTCTCCCCCTACTCTCTCCTCTTCCATCCTATCATCTCTTCCCTCTGCTCAAACCTTCTCCAACCTATCTCCTGATTCTGCCTCCTCAACCCTTCTCTCCTCCCTTTCTGCATCCTTTGACTCTCTATGTCCCCTATCCTCCAGGCCGGCTCGGTCCTCCCCTCCCGCTCCGTGGCTCGACGACTCATTGCGAGCTCACAGAACAGGGCTCCGGGCAGCCGAGCGGAAATGGAGGAAAACTCGCCTCCCTGCGGACCTGGCATCCTTTCACTCCCTCCTCTCTACATTTTCCTCCTCTGTCTCTGCTGCTAAAGCCACTTTCTACCACTCTAAATTCCAAGCATCTGCCTCTAACCCTAGGAAGCTCTTTGCCACCTTCTCCTCCCTCCTGAATCCTCCTCCCCCTCCCCCTCCTCCCTCTCTGCAGATGACTTCGTCAACCATTTTGAAAAGAAGGTCGACGACATCCGATCCTCGTTTGCTAAGTCAAACGACACCGCTGGTTCTGCTCACACTGCCCTACCCTGTGCTCTGACCTCTTTCTCCCTCTCTCTCCAGATGACATCTCGCGTCTTGTGACGGCCGGCCGCCCAACAACCTGCCCGCTTGACCCTATCCCCTCCTCTCTTCTCCAGACCATTTCCGGTGACCTTCTCCCTTACCTCACCTCGCTCATCAACTCATCCCTGACCGCTGGCTACGTCCCTCCCGTCTTCAAGAGAGCGAGAGTTGCACCCCTTCTGAAAAAACCTACACTCGATCCCTCCGATGTCAACAACTACAGACCAGTATCCCTTCTTTCTTTTCTCTCCAAAACTCTTGAACGTGCTGTCCTTGGCCAGCTCTCCCGCTATCTCTCTCAGAATGACCTTCTTGATCCAAATCATTCAGGTTTCAAGACTAGTCATTCAACTGAGACTGCTCTTCTCTGTATCACGGAGGCACTCCGCACTGCTAAAGCTAACTCTCTCTCCTCTGCTCTCATCCTTCTAGACCTATCGGCTGCCTTCGATACTGTGAACCATCAGATCCTCCTCTCCACCCTCTCCGAGTTGGGCATCTCCGGCGCGGCCCATGCTTGGATTGCGTCCTACCTGACAGGTCGCTCCTACCAGGTGGCGTGGCGAGAATCTGTCTCCTCACCACACGCTCTCACCACTGGTGTCCCCCAGGGCTCTGTTCTAGGCCCTCTCCTATTCTCGCTATACACCAAGTCACTTGGCTCTGTCATAACCTCACATGGTCTCTCCTATCATTGCTATGCAGACGACACACAATTAATCTTCTCCTTTCCCCCCTCTGATGACCAGGTGGCGAATCGCATCTCTGCATGTCTGGCAGACATCTCAGTGTGGATGACGGATCACCACCTCAAGCTGAACTTCGGCAAGACGGAGCTGCTCGTCCTCCCGGGGAACGACTGCCCGTTCCATGATCTCGCCATCACGGTTGACAACTCCATCGTGTCCTCCTCCCAGAGCGCTAAGAACCTTGGCGTGATCCTGGACAACACCCTGTCGTTCTCAACTAACATCAAGGCGGTGGCCCGTTCCTGTAGGTTCATGCTCTACAACATCCGCAGAGTACGACCCTGCCTCACACAGGAAGCGGTGCAGGTCCTAATCCAGGCACTTGTCATCTCCCGTCTGGATTACTGCAACTCGCTGTTGGCTGGGCTCCCTGCCTGTGCCATTAAACCCCTACAACTCATCCAGAACGCCGCAGCCCGTCTGGTGTTCAACCTTCTCAAGTTCTCTCACGTCACCCCGCTCCTCCGCTCTCTCCACTGACTTCCAGTTGAAGCTCGCATCCGCTACAAGACCATGGTGCTTGCCTACGGAGCTGTGAGGGGAACGGCACCTCAGTACCTCCAGGCTCTGATCAGGCCCTACACCCAAACAAGGGCACTGCGTTCATCCACCTCTGGCCTGCTCGCCTCCCTACCACTGAGGAAGTACAGTTCCCGCTCAGCCCAGTCAAAACTGTTCGCTGCTCTGGCCCCCCAATGGTGGAACAAACTCCCTCACGACGCCAGGACAGCGGAGTCAATCACCACCTTCCGGAGACACCTGAAACCCCACCTCTTTAAGGAATACCTAGGATAGGATAAAGTAATCCTTCTCACCCCCCTTAAAAGATTTAGATGCACTATTGTAAAGTGGCTGTTCCACTGGATGTCATAAGGTGAAAGCACCAATTTGTAAGTCGCTCTGGATAAGAGCGTCTGCTAAATGACTTAAATGTAATGTAATGTAAATGTTCTGGTCAGGAATACACCCGGTGTCATGTTGTTCTGGTCAGGAATACACCTGGTCTCATGTTGTTCTGGTCAGTGGGCTGGGAATACACCTGGTGTCATGTTGTTCTGGTGAGGAATACACCTGGTGTCATGTTGTTCTGGTCAGGAATACACCTGTCTCATGTTATTCTGGTCAGGAATACACCTGGTGTCATGTTGTTCTGGTCAGGAATACACCTGGTGTCATGTTGTTCTGGTGAGGAATACACCTGGTGTCATGTTGTTCTGGTCAGGAATACACCTGGTGTCATGTTGTTCTGGTCAGGAATACACCTGGTCTCATGTTGTTCTGGTCAGTGGGCTGGGAATACACCTGGTGTCATGTTGTTCTGGAGAGGAATACACCTGGTCTCATGTTGTTCTGGTCAGGAATACACCTGGTCTCATGTTGTTCTGGTCAGGAATACACCTGGTGTCATGTTGTTCTGGTCAGGAATACACCTGGTCTCATGTTGTTCTGGTCAGTGGGCTGGGAATACACCTGGTGTCATGTTGTTCTGGTCAGGAATACACCTGGTGTCATGTTGTTCTGGTCAGGAATACACCTGGTGTCATGTTGTTCTGGTCAGGAATACACCTGGTCTCATGTTGTTCTGGTCAGTGGGCTGGGAATACACCTGGTGTCATGTTGTTCTGGTGAGGAATACACCTGGTGTCATGTTGTTCTGGTCAGGAATACACCTGTCTCATGTTGTTCTGGTCAGGAATACACCTGGTGTCATGTTGTTCTGGTCAGGAATACACCTGGTGTCATGTTGTTCTGGTGAGGAATACACCTGGTCTCATGTTGTTCTGGTCAGGAATACACCTGGTCTCATGTTGTTCTGGTCAGGAATACACCTGGTGTCATGTTGTTCTGGTCAGGAATACACCTGGTGTCATGTTGTTCTGGTCAGGAATACACCTGGTGTCATGTTGTTCTGGTCAGGAATACACCTGGTGTCATGTTGTTCTGGTCAGGAATACACCTGGTCTCATGTTGTTCTGGTCAGTGGGCTGGGAATACACCTGGTGTCATGTTGTTCTGGAGAGGAATACACCTGGTCTCATGTTGTTCTGGTCAGGAATACACCTGGTCTCATGTTGTTCTGGTCAGGAATACACCTGGTGTCATGTTGTTCTGGTCAGGAATACACCTGGTCTCATGTTGTTCTGGTCAGTGGGCTGGGAATACACCTGGTGTCATGTTGTTCTGGTCAGGAATACACCTGGTGTCATGTTGTTCTGGTCAGGAATACACCTGGTGTCATGTTGTTCTGGTCAGGAATACACCTGGTGTCATGTTGTTCTGGTCAGTGGGCTGGGAATACTCTGGTCTTATGTTGTTCTGGTGATTCATAAACCTGGTCTCGTGTTGTTCTGGTCAGGTGAGTCATACACCTGGTCTCATGTTGTTCTGGTCAGGTGAGTCATACACCTGGTCTCATGTTGTTCTGGTCAGTGGGCTGGGAATACAGACTTACTGTCGTTAACAATGTAACAGGTCCAAATTTCTGTCTAGGTCTGGGCTCATACCCAAGGTGTGAGGTGATATCTGCGCAAGGGGAGGAAACTCTAAATTAACATACATACTTTGTCTGTTCCAATTGTATTGTTATCAAATAGCTTTAGTGAAGAGATTCTCCGGCTGCTATCTCAGCTGCAGGAAAAACAAGATGTGCTTATTTTGTCCTATGTCAGTTCTGAATGCTTCCTACAGCCAAGGGGTTGATGGGTCAGGCTGACCTGCTCCAATCCACTGGACAGATTGTAAGTTCAACTCTGCAGCCGGTGGGAGACAAGACACTGGCAAGGCAAAGGAGTTCGTGTGGGAGGCAGTCTGGTTGGCCTCCATGTATCCTAGACAATCAGATACAGCTTTGTCCTGCTGGAGGTGGATTATTTTCTGCTATTGTTGGTATATCTTTTTTATCTTTATTTATTTAACTAGGCAAGTCAGTTAAGAAGACATTCTTATTTGCAATGACGGCCTACCGGGGAGCAGTGGGTTACCTGCCTTATTTAGTGGTAAGATGGCGGTTACTGGACCAACGCTCTAACCACTAGGTTACATACCGTCCCTGGGAGTCAGCTCTGATCTTGGGAATACACCAAGAGCCAACATCCGTCCAGGGGCACCAGCCACAGCTCAGCCGGTCGCTGACCAAAGAAAAACAAGGTCTTGGGGCCTCCTCCACAGCTCAGGCAGTCGCTGACCAAAGAAAAACAAGGTCTTGGGCCCTCCTCCACAGCTCAGCCAATCACGACCAAAGGAAACAAGGTCTTGGGCCCTCCTCCATAGCTCAGGCAGTCGCTGACCAAAGAAAAACAAGGTCTTGGGCCCTCCTCCACAGCTCAGTCAATCACGACCAAAGGAAACAAGGTCTTGGGCCATCCTCCACAGCTCAGCCGGTCGCTGACCAAAGAAAAACAAGGTCTTGGGCCCTCCTCCACAGCTCAGCCAATCACGACCAAAGGAAACAAGGTCTTGGGCCCTCCTCCATAGCTCAGGCAGTCGCTGACCAAAGAAAAACAAGGTCTTGGGCCCTCCTCCACAGCTCAGCCAATCACGACCAAAGGAAACAAGGTCTTGGGCCATCCTCCACAGCTCAGCCGGTCGCTGACCAAAGAAAAACAAGGTCTTGGGCCCTCCTCCACAGCTCAGCCAATCACCGACCAAAGAAAAACAAGGTCTTGGGCCCTCCTCCACAGCTCAGCCAATCACGACCAAAGGAAACAAGGTCTTGGGCCCTCCTCCACAGCTCAGCCAATCACCGACCAAATGAAACAAGGTCTTGGGCCCTCCTCCATAGCTCAGCCAGTTGCCGACCAAAGGAAACAAGGTCTTGGGCCCTCCTCTACAGCTCAGCCAATCACCGACCAAAGGAAACAAGGTCTTGGGCCTTCCTCCACAGCTCAGCCAATCACCGACCAAAGAAAACAAGGCCTTGGGCCCTCCTCCACAGCTCAGCCAGTCGCCGACCAAAGGAAACAAGGTCTTGGGCCCTCCTCCAGAGCTCAGCCAGTCGCCGTCCAAAGGAAACACAGTCTTGGGCCCTCCTCCACAGCTCAGCCAGTCGCCGTCCAAAGGAAACAAGGTCTTGAGCCCTCCTCCACAGCTCAGCCAGTCGCCGACCAAAGGAAACAAGGTCTTGAGCCCTCCTCCAGCTCCACAGAAATTCTGATGCCATCCACTGCTACTGGTACATGTATGGTTGGCATGAGACGAAGTACACCTCCTTCCCCCTGCCCAAAGGCAGGCCCGTTCCGTTCCCCCTCTTCCTTCCCCATCGTATTCTGTCACGACAACCATCGTCGTGGGCAGCTCGATGGTGAGAGATTTTGGACTGTCATTCAAGTTTTAACGACGTTCACTTTTGACAATCTGAGGAACTGAAGGAGGACTATGGAATTTTCTTGAACACCCTTGTTGGCACAGGGAAGAGAACGGTAATCTCTAGCTCCCCTTTGCTATATGCTATAGAAGGGGTTACAGCCACATCGCTGCCCTAAACGAGTTCCTGAAGAAACTCTGCAAAGACAGGAACGTCTCCTTTTGTGACAATTTTCACTTCGTGTGGGAGCAACCAACAGTCTTTAAAAGAGATGGGATTCACCCTAACTCCAGCGGTTCCAGGATGATCTCCATCAACATAGAAAACTGCGTCCTCCCTGTCATAATCAGTGACAGGAGATGGAAAGGGTATTATATCTCAGAAGACTAGAAGTGTAGTGACTGTAAGTAACCTGATCTATGTTCCTTTAACTGTTGTCTCCGAGGGTATTGTCAGAAATAATCAAATGCACATAGAATTGAATTCCACTGTTTGTCCTGAAACTGTTTGGCAGCTCACTCAGTACCAATGAATCAAATGTAAATGTCACGGACATGTCTACCTCGGGTCAACCTCTCAGAATGGTACTAAAAACAGACTAGCAACCCAGAAAAGGACAAAAAATTGCTCATAATAACATACTGTATGTAGCCTGAGAAACAAGGTTCATGTAATTGACAACTTATTAACATCAGAAAACATTAATATTCTGTCCCGTCTCTGAAACACACTTAGATAATTCATTTGATGATGCAGTAGCTATACATGGTTATATAATATACAGGAAAGATAGAAATGCAAATGGTGGAGGTGTCGCCGTGTATGTATTAATTTAGGCTGAGAGAGGATCTCAAGTCAGATGATGTGTAAGAAATATGGCTACAGGTTCATCTGCCTCATCTAAATCCTATCCGCGTAGGAAGTTGCTGTAGACCACCAAGTGCTAAAAGTCACTATCTGGTTAATATGTGTGAAATGTTGGATAATGTTTGTGATATCAACAGAGGTGTATATTTTCTGGGTGACCTAAATATTGACTGGTTGTCATCAAACAAGCTTTACCGAGCGCCTGCAATCTGGTTCAAGTCATTAGTCAACCTACCAGGGTATTTACAAACAGAACAAGCTTTACCGAGCGCCTGCAATGTGGTTCAAGTCATTAGTCAACCTACCAGGGTATTTACAAACAGAACAAGCTTTACCGAGCGTCTGCAATCTGGTTCAAGTCATTAGTCAACCTACCAGGGTATTTACAAACAGAACAAGCTTTACCGAGCGTCTGCAATCTGGTTCAAGTCATTAGTCAACCTACCAGGGTATTTACAAACAGAACAAGCTTTACCGAGCGCCTGCAATCTGGTTCAAGTCATTAGTCAACCTACCAGGGTATTTACAAACAGAACAAGCTTTACCGAGCGCCTGCAATCTGGTTCAAGTCATTAGTCAACCTACCAGGGTATTTACAAACAGAACAAGCTTTACCGAGCGCCTGCAATCTGGTTCAAGTCATTAGTCAACCTACCAGGGTATTTACAAACAGAACAAGCTTTACGGAGCGCCTGCAATCTGGTTCAAGTCATTCGTCAACCTACCAGGGTATTTACAAACAGAACAAGCTTTACCGGCGCCTGCAATCTGGTTCAAGTCATTAGTCAACCTACCAGGGTATTTACAAACAGAACAAGCTTTACCGAGCGCCTGCAATCTGGTTCAAGTCCAACCTACCAGGGTATTTACAAACAGAACAAGCTTTACCGAGCGCCTGCAATCTGGTTCAAGTCATTAGTCAACCTACCAGGGTATTTACAAACAGAACAAGCTTTACCGGCGCCTGCAATCTGGTTCAAGTCATTAGTCAACCTACCAGGGTATTTACAAACAGAACAAGCTTTACCGAGCGCCTGCAATCTGGTTCAAGTCATTAGTCAACCTACCAGGGTATTTACAAACAGAACAAGCTTTACCGAGCGCCTGCAATCTGGTTCAAGTCATTAGTCAACCTACCAGGGTATTTACAAACAGAACAAGCTTTACCGAGCGCCTGCAATCTGGTTCAAGTCATTAGTCAACCTACCAGGGTATTTACAAACAGAACAAGCTTTACCGAGCGCCTGCAATCTGGTTCAAGTCATTAGTCAACCTACCAGGGTATTTACAAACAGAACAAGCTTTACCGAGCGCCTGCAATCTGGTTCAAGTCATTAGTCAACCTACCAGGGTATTTACAAACAGAACAAGCTTTACCGAGCGCCTGCAATCTGGTTCAAGTCATTAGTCAACCTACCAGGGTATTTACAAACAGAACAAGCTTTACGGAGCGCCTGCAATCTGGTTCAAGTCATTCGTCAACCTACCAGGGTATTTACAAACAGAACAAGCTTTACCGAGCGCCTGCAATCTGGTTCAAGTCATTAGTCAACCTACCAGGGTATTTACAAACAGAACAAGCTTTACCGAGCGCCTGCAATCTGGTTCAAGTCCAACCTACCAGGGTATTTACAAACAGAACAAGCTTTACCGAGCGCCTGCAATCTGGTTCAAGTCATTAGTCAACCTACCAGGGTATTTACAAACAGAACAAGCTTTACCGAGCGCCTGCAATCTGGTTCAAGTCATTAGTCAACCTACCAGGGTATTTACAAACAGAACAAGCTTTACCGAGCGCCTGCAATCTGGTTCAAGTCATTAGTCAACCTACCAGGGTATTTACAAACAGAACAAGCTTTACCGAGCGCCTGCAATCTGGTTCAAGTCATTAGTCAACCTACCAGGGTATTTACAAATAGAACAAGCTTTACCGAGCGCCTGCAATCTGGTTCAAGTCATTAGTCAACCTACCAGGGTATTTACAAACAAACAAGCTTTACCGAGCGCCTGCAATCTGGTTCAAGTCATTAGTCAACCTACCAGGGTATTTACAAACAGAACAAGCTTTACCGAGCGCCTGCAATCTGGTTCAAGTCATTAGTCAACCTACCAGGGTATTTACAAACAGAACAAGCTTTACCCGAGCGCCTGCAATCTGGTTCAAGTCATTAGTCAACCTACCAGGGTATTTACAAACAAACAAGCTTTACCGAGCGCCTGCAATCTGGTTCAAGTCATTAGTCAACCTACCAGGGTATTTACAAACAAACAAGCTTTACCGAGCGCCTGCAATCTGGTTCAAGTCATTAGTCAACCTACCAGGTTATTTACAAACAGAACAAGCTTTACGGAGCGCCTGCAATCTGGTTCAAGTCATTAGTCAACCTACCAGGGTATTTACAAACAGAACAAGCTTTACGGAGCGCCTGCAATCTGGTTCAAGTCATTAGTCAACCTAACAGGGTATTTACAAACAAACAAGCTTTACCGAGCGCCTGCAATCTGGTTCAAGTCATTAGTCAACCTACCAGGGTATTTACAAACAAACAAGCTTTACCGAGCGCCTGCAATCTGGTTCAAGTCATTAGTCAACCTACCAGGGTATTTACAAACAAACAAGCTTTACCGAGCGCCTGCAATCTGGTTCAAGTCATTAGTCAACCTACCAGGGTATTTACAAACGGGAACAAGCTTTACCCGAGCGCCTGCAATCTGGTTCAAGTCATTAGTCAACCTACCAGGGTATTTACAAACAAACAGAACAGGAACTAAATCATTCACGTGTATTGATCACATCTTTACTAATGTTGCAGAAAATCTGCTCTTAAGCAGTATCCTCTCCCATCAGATGTAGTGACGATAATATAATTAGCCATATCTAGAATAAACTAAGTTCCAAAGATTGGACCTAAAATTGTGTATAAACAATGATACAAGAGGTTTTTTGTCATGATTGTCGAAGATGTAAAAAAATATTTGTTAGTCTGATCTGTGAGGAACAATCTGATGCTGCACTTGAAGCATTTATGAAACGGCTGCTTCCAATTACTGACAGGCATGCGCCCGTCAAAAAAAAACTGACTGTTAGAACGGCCGAATCCCCATGTAAAGATGATGAATTGAAAAACTGCATGGCTGAGAGGGATGAGGCAAAGGGAATAGAAAATAAGTCTGACAACACAGCAGACTGGCAAACATACAGTAAATTGAGAAATCATGTAACTAAACTTAACAAAAAGAAGAAGAAGAAGAAACTCTGGAGTAAAGATAAATGATTTAAAGAATTATAGTAAAAAAAAGCACTGTAGTACTTTTAATAAAATTCTAGGCAAGAAAACAAAGAAAGCAAGAAAGCGGCTCCATCTTTCATTGAGGTATATTTTCATTGAGGCCACTTTGATAACTTTTTTTGTTGACAAGATTAGCAAATGTAGGTATGACTAGGGCTGTTACGGTGACCGTATTACCACCACACGGGCAGTCACGAGTCATGAAGGCTGTCAAATTCCACGTGACAACAGTTTAGTCAAGGTAATTAGGCTTCTTCAAGCTCTGCTGGCCATTCTGCTGATGGTTATTAGTAGCCTACCAAACTGTCTAACTGCCTGGTACTCAGCACTCTATTGTCCCTCTAATCACTCTGACATCAATGTAAATGTAATTGAAAATCTAACCGAAAATCTAACCGAACACTTCATGAGAGCTCATGTTGCGCAGCATTTCTATAGGCTATGCAATTGTGGGAGAAAACAGAATGATGGCCTCTTAAAAAGAGGAGGATCCCTGCGCCTTCTTCACCACACTGTCTCTGTGGGTGGACCATTTCAGATTTTCAGTGATGTGTACCCCGAGGAACTTGAAGCTTTCCACCTTCTCCACTGCTGTCCCGTCAATGTGGATAGAGGCATGCTCCCTCTTCTGTTTCCTGAAGTCCACGATCATCTCCTCTGTTTTGTTGACATTGAGTGAGAGGTTAATATCTTGGCACCACTCCGCCAGGGCCCTCACCACCTCCCTGTGGGCTGTCTGGTCATTGTCAGTAATCAGACCAACTATTGTTGTGTCGTCTGTAAACTTGATGATTGCTTTTGGAGGTGTACATGGAGCACTGCGTTTGCCTTGTTGTAGTACGATCTGTCTGGTGCACACGTTGGATGTATCTAACGTGTGCGATCAAACTGTCTGCGTAGACGGCTTGACAGAAATGGTAGCAGAAGGTGAATGTTGAACTGTCGACATAGTTCCAGCAGTTACAAAGTAAATGCGGACAGCTCTTCCAATATCTTCAACATGCACCTCAGAATTGGATCAGGATGAGCGCGGTTGCCTCCCCGATGTGTCCGTCTTCACTTGTAGCCTGTGAGAAAGACCCGATCAATTGACGGAGAGCCATGTGAGTGAGGTGTTTCGGGGCGCGCAGCACGCAGGGAGAAGGGAATTACAATGATTATATTCAGCCCAAGGGCACAACAGCCACTGGCCACAAAAAAAAATGCATGGATTTATTTTAAAGGGGAATAACAGCCACACAAAGGGAAATTGTGAATGAGAGACTGATGAAGTGTGTACTTTTTTTCACATCGTCATTAGAGTCGTATCATGCATCCTTAGATTGTATTAAAAATCGAATCATACAACCCAACGTTTTGAGGACCAACATAAATAAATCTAAATTAAACATATAGCAGGTATTTCTTTGTTAACTGCTCAACACAGAATAGCCACATGGGCACACTCCCTCACACTCCCTCACACTCCCTCACACTCCCTCACACTCCCTCAAATCATTTGGAGAAAATATCCTTTTTAATCCAGCTTTGTTCAATTGTGTTCGTCATACTATAAAATAATGACATGATTTTCTAAGCAAATCTTGTCTGCTAAATGAACTAGTGTAGCTCACAGCCATATTGCGTAGCCAGATCAGGACCTTTACATTGTGTTGTATGGTCTTATAGATGGGAGGAACCTTTACATGGTGTTGTATGGCCTTATAGATGGGAGGAACCTTTACATTGTGTTGTATGGCCTTATAGCAGGGAGGAACCTTTACATTGTGTTGTATGGCCTTATAGCAGTGAGGAACCTTTACATTGTGTTGTATGGCCTTATAGATGGGAGGAACCTTGACATTGTGTTGTATGGCCTTATAGATGGGAGGAACCTTTACATTGTGTTGTATGGCCTTATAGCAGTGAGGAACCTTTACATTGTGTTGTATGGCCTTATAGTAGTGAGGAACCTTTACATTGTGTTGTATGGCCTTATAGATGGGAGGAACCTTTACATTGTGTTGTATGGCCTTATAGTAGTGAGGAACCTTTACATTGTGTTGTATGGCCTTATAGATGGGAGGAACCTTTACATTGTGTTGTATGGCCTTATAGATGGGAGGAAGCTTTACATTGTGTTGTATGGCCTTATAGCAGTGAGGAACCTTTACATTGTGTTGTATGGCCTTATAGATGGGAGGAAGCTTTACATTGTGTTGTATGGCCTTATAGATGGGAGGAATAAAGGAGAGAGTGTGTATTAATCGATCGCACACCAACAGGCAGAACTGAACACACAACCACACACACACACACATCTCCTAATGATTCCTCACTGTCAGCTTCAGAGTAAAGGCAGTAGAACGGTTGAACAGTGGTGTGTGTGTGTGTGTGTGTGTGTGTGTGCTTACTTTTCTCTCTGTGTGTGTGTGTGTGTGTGTATGTGCTTACTTTTCTCTCTCTCTGTGTCTGTGTGTGTGTATGTATGTATGTGTATGTGCTTACTTTTCTCTCTCTCTGTGTGTGTGTGTGTAGTGTGTGTGTGTGTGTGTAGTGTGTGTGTGTGTGTGTAGTGTGTGTGTGTGTGTGTGTGTAGTGTGTGTGTGTGTGTGTAGAGTGTGTGTGTAGTGTGTGTGTGTGTAGTGTGTGTGTGTGTAGTGTGTGTGTGTATTGTGTGTGTGTGTGTAGTGTGTGTGTCAATGGAAGACAGGTGAACAGCTATGTCCCGTAGACTGGAGTGCTGCAACAGCACTAACTGCTGTTAGAGGAAAGCATAAATCAATACGTGTTAGATGGTGCCGTTTGGAACACTACGTCTGTGTTCTAGCTGTCACCCTGTTCCCTAGTTAGTGCACTACACAGAGCTCTGGTCCGAAGTAGTGCGCTAAATAGGGACTAGGGTGCCGCTTGGCACAGAGACGACGTCGAACGATGATGGAGCCGGGACATTTCACTACTTGTCATAGTGAAATTGGACTGCCATGTTGGCTAATGTGGCTAATGTGGCTAATGTGGCTAATGTGTGTTGTGCATCGACGACTGTCCTCGTCCCTCACTGTGTCTCACTTCAACCCTGTCTCAGCATCAGAGGCCATATTGCATTATAAATAGAGACGGGTTCTAATGAATGTTATGAATGTAATTTATTGTTTTCATTTTCATTATGGTGTGGAGTAAATGGAATAGTTGCACAAACAAGATGAATTGTGAATGATTCTCTTCTGTCTTTTGTAACAGGTGATTGTAAGTTTGACAAGCCGTTCGCAGCCTGCGGGTACAGCCAGGGGAGAGAGGACGATCTAGATTGGGAACAGGCCAACACCAGAGTGAAGCCCACAGCAGACCCCTGGATGCCAACAGGTAAGCCTGGTCATACTACCGTACAGTAAAAACACATTGTTTGTTCAGATATCCATAGGTAAGAACTGGCTACAATAACATACAGTAAAATAGTTGTTTGTTTGGATGCTCGAAGGTAAAACACCTAGATGACACTGATGGAAAAGAGGGTAGTTTCCAAATCCAAAACTCCAAATCCAAAACTCCAAATCCCTACATCTGGGAATTAACTCTATCAAACTGATAGGATGTTCTACAATATCTCATGGATTTTATACCAATGTTTTGGACCAACAAGAAAGGACCTAATACACACCAACTGTCACCATGGTTACACATTCAGACTAGTGGGGTAGGAGGTGGAAATGCTGTCACCATGGTTACACATTCAGACTAGTGGGGTAGGAAGTGGAAATGCTGTCACCATGGTTACACATTCAGACTAGTGGGGTAGGAAGTGGAAATGCTGTCACCGTGGTTACACATTCAGACTAGTGGGGTAGGAAGTAGAAATGCTGTCACTGTGGTTACACATTCAGACTAGTGGGGTAGGAAGTGGAAATGCTGTCACCGTGGTTACACATTCAGACTAGTGGGGTAGGAAGTGGAAATGCTGTCACCGTGGTTACACATTCAGACTAGTGGGGTAGGAAGTGGAAATGCTGTCAACGTGGTTACACATTCAGACTAGTGGGGTAGGAAGTGGAGATGCTGTCACCATGGTTACACATTCAGACTAGTGGGGTAGGAAGTAGAAATGCTGTCACTGTGGTTACACATTCAGACTAGTGGGGTAGGAAGTGGAAATGCTGTCACCGTGGTTACACATTCAGACTAGTGGGGTAGGAAGTGGAAATGCTGTCACCGTGGTTACACATTCAGACTAGTGGGGTAGGAAGTGGAAATGCTGTCAACGTGGTTACACATTCAGACTAGTGGGGTAGGAAGTGGAGGTGCTGTCACCATGGTTACACATTCAGACTAGTGGGGTAGGAGGTGGAGATGCTGTCACCATGGTTACACATTCAGACTAGTGGGGTAGGAAGTGGAAATGCTGTCACCATGGTTACACATTCAGACTAGTGGGGTAGGAAGTGGAAATACTGTCACCATGGTTACACATTCAGACTAGAGGGGTAGGAAGTGGAAATGCTGTCACCGTGGTTACACAGTCAGACTAGCGGGGTAGGAAGTGGAAATGCTGTCACCGTGGTTACACATTCAGACTAGTGGGGTAGGAAGTGGAAATGCTGTCACCGTGGTTACACATTCAGACTAGTGGAGTAGGAAGTGGAAATACTGTCACCGTGGTTACACATTCAGACTAGTGGGGTAGGAAGTAGAAATGCTGTCACTGTGGTTACACATTCAGACAAGTGGGGTAGGAAGTGGAAATGCTGTCACCGTGGTTACACATTCAGACTAGCGGGGTAGGAAGTGGAAATGCTGTCACCGTGGTTACACATTCAGACTAGTGGGGTAGGAAGTGGAAATGCTGTCACCGTGGTTACACATTCAGACTAGTGGGGTAGGAAGTGGAAACACTGTCACCGTGGTTACACATTCAGACTAGTGGGGTAGGAAGTGGAAATGCTGTCACCGTGGTTACACATTCAGACTAGTGGGGTAGGAAGTGGAGATGCTGTCACCATGGTTACACATTCAGACTAGTGGGGTAGGAAGTGGAAATGCTGTCACCGTGGTTACACGTTCAGACTAGTGGGGTAGGAAGTGGAGATGCTGTCACCGTGGTTACACATTCAGACTAGTGGGGTAGGAAGTGGAGATGCTGTCACCGTGGTTACACATTCAGACTAGTGGGGTAGGAAGTGGGAGAGCTTCATGGAGTAAAGATGGGTTGGGGTCATTTCAGATTAAAGTTACATTTTTATTTAATGATTGAAAACCCCCCATTTATTTCAGTGATTTGTTAATCATCTGTCAATCATCTGTACATGAGAAGCCATATATAAAAAAAAGGTGTACGATTTTAAATACACCACATACTACACCTCAAATACCCAATATACTATACCTCAAATACCAAATATACTACACCTCAAATACCAAATATACTATACCTCAAATACCCAATATACTACACCTCAAATACCAAATATACTACACCTCAAATACCAAATATACTATACCTCAAATACCCAATATACTATACCTCAAATACCCGATATACTATACCTCAAATACCCAATATACTATACCTCAAATACCCAATATACTATACCTCAAATACCCAATATACTACACCTCAAATACCCGATATACTGTACCTCAAATACCCAATATACTATACCTCAAATACCCGATATACTATACCTCAAATACCAAATATACTATACCTCAAATACCAAATATACTATACCTCAAATACCCAATATACTACACCTCAAATACCAAATATACTACACCTCAAATACCAAATATACTATACCTCAAATACCCAATATACTATACCTCAAATACCCAATATACTATACCTCAAATACCCGATATACTATACCTCAAATACCCAATATACTATACCTCAAATACCCAATATACTACACCTCAAATGCCGATATACTATACCTCAAATACCCAATATACTATACCTCAAATACCCGATATACTATACCTCAAATACCCAATATACTATACCTCAAATACCCAATATACTATACCTCAAATACCCAATATACTATACCTCAAATACCCAATATACTACACCTCAAATACCAAATATACTACACCTCAAATACCAAATATACTATACCTCAAATACCCAATATACTATACCTCAAATACCCGATATACTATACCTCAAATACCCAATATACTATACCTCAAATACCCAATATACTACACCTCAAATACCCGATATACTATACCTCAAATACCCAATATACTATACCTCAAATACCCGATATACTATACCTCAAATACCCGATATACTACACCTCAAATACCCGATATACTATACCTCAAATACTCAATATACTACACCTCAAATACGCAATATACTATACCTCAAATACCCAATATACTATACCTCCAATACCCCATATACTTCAAATGCGCCATATATCTCATATGCCGATATACTATACCTCAAATACTCCATGTACTACACCTCAAATACTCCATATACTATACCTTAAATGCCCCATATACTATACCTCAAATATGCCATATACTATACCTCAAATACCCCATATAATATACCTCAAATACCCGATATACTATACCTCAAATACCCCACATACTGTATATACACCATATACTTCAAATACCCTATATACCTCAAATACCCTATATACCTCAAATACCCCACATACTTCAAATACCCCATATACCTCAAATACACTATATACCTCAAGTAGCCCATGTACTGTACCTCAAATACCCCATATACCTTAAATACCTCCTACCTTAAATACGCCATGGACCTCAGGTACCCCATATACTGTACCGCAAATACCCCATATACCTTAAATACAACATATACCTCAAAATCCCCATATACCTCAAATACCCCATATACTTCAAATACCCCATTTACTGTACCTCAAATACCCCATATACCTTAAATATCCCAAATACTCCATATACCCCAAATACCTCAAATACCCCATTTACTGTACCTCAAATACCCCATATACCTTAAATATCCCAAATACTCCATATACCCCAAATACCTCAAATACCCCACATACTATGGGGTAACCCAACTTCCGGGTTGGAGCGAGCGGTCGCATCTGCACTCGGTCCGCAGGTAGTATTACATTTCATTACATTTCATTATAGTACAACGGTTTGATTTGTCTAATCTTATCAATTTCTTCTTAGCTAGCTACACAGCCGTCTTTGTATCATAGATAATTGCGTAATTATCGTATTTCGTCGTCCTAACGCAGTCTACACTGCCCTGCAGCTAGCCAGCTAGCTAACGTCCACCGTTAGCTAGTCCACCGTCTACCGATTAGCAGCACAACTATTACACTCAACTGAACGACTTGATTGCTGTCCCCAGTCCACCTGACTGTGCTGCTGCTCCAGTTTCAACTGTTCTGCCTTATTATTATTCGACCATGCTGGTCATTTATGAACATTTGAACATCTTGGTCATGTTCTGTTATAATCTCTACCCGGCACAGCCAGAAGAGGACTGGCCACCCCACATAGCCTGGTTCCTCTCTAGGTTTCTTCCTAGGTTTTGGCCTTTCTAGGGAGTTTTTCCTAGCCACCGTGCTTTTACACCTGCATTGTTTGCTGTTTGGGGTTTTAGGCTGGGTTTCTGTACAGCACTTTGAGATATCAGCTGATGTACGAAGGGCTATATAAATAAATTTGATTTGATTTGATTTGATTTGATTAGTGTAGTGTTAGCTAGCTACATAGTTGTCTTTGCTGTCTTCGTACCCAAGATAATTGTGTAGTTTAGAGCGTGTAGTTTTATGTCGTCCTTAACATAGGAGACTCTGCTAGCTAGCCAACAGCTAGCCAACGTCTACCGAACAGAACTTCTGCACTCAACAATCCGGTCGCATTTCGCTTCGCTCCACAGGTAGTATCACATTTTTCATTTCATTTCATTACAGTACAACGGCTTGATTTGTTTGATCGTAGCTAGCTACATAGCTAGCTACACAGCCGTCTTTGTATCAAAGATAATTGTGTAGTCTAGAGCGATTTCCTAGGTTAGTTAGCCAGCTATTGTCGTTCTTTTAACGCAACGTAACGTAATCAACACTGCTAGCTAGCCAGCTAGCCCCGAATAGCAGCACAGTAGAAACTATTACACTCAACGGAACGACTTGATTAGTGTAGTGTCAACAACGCAGCCAATGCCAACTAGCCTACTTAGTCAACAACGCAGCCTCTGCCAGCTAGCCTACTTCAGCAGTACTGTATCATTTTAATCATTTTAGTCAATAAGATTCTTGCTACGTAAGCTTAACTCTCTGAACACTCGTGACGTGTAGTCCACTTGTCATTCCAATCTCCTTTGCATTAGCGTAGCCTCTTGTGTAGCCTGTCAACTATGTGTCTGTCTATCCCTGTTCTCTCCTCTCTGCACAGACCATACAAACGCTCCACACCGCGTGGCCGCGGCCACCTAATCTGGTGGTCCCAGCGCGCACGACCCACGTGGAGTTCCAGGTCTCCGGTAGCCTCTGGAACTGCCGATCTGCGGCCAACAAGGCAGAGTTCATCTCCGCCTATGTCTCCCTCCAGTCCCTCGACTTCTTGGCACTGACGGAAACATGGATCACCACAGACAACACTGCTACTCCTACTGCTCTCTCTTCGTCTGCCCACGTGTTCTCGCACACCCGAGAGCTTCTGGTCAGCGGGGTGGTGGCACCGGGATCCTCATCTCTCCCAAGTGGTCATTCTCTCTTTCTCCCCTTACCCATCTGTCTATCGCCTCCTTTGAATTCCATGCTGTCACAGTTACCAGCCCTTTCAAGCTTAACATCCTTATCATTTATCGCCCTCCAGGTTCCCTCGGAGAGTTCATCAATGAGCTTGATGCCTTGATAAGCTCCTTTCCTGAGGACGGCTCACCTCTCACAGTTCTGGGCGACTTTAACCTCCCCACGCCTACCTTTGACTCATTCCTCTCTGCCTCCTTCTTTCCTCCTCTCCTCTTTTGACCTCACCCTCTCACCTTCCCCCTACTCACAAGGCAGGAAATACGCTCGACCTCATCTTTACTAGATGCTGTTCTTCCACTAACCTCATTGCAACTCCCCTCCAAGTCTCCGACCACTACCTTGTATCCCTTTCCCTCTCGCTCTCATCCAACACTTCCCACACTGCCCCTACTCGGATGGTATCGCGCCGTCCCAACCTTCGCTCTCTCTCCCCCGCTACTCTCTCCTCTTCCATCCTATCATCTCTTCCCTCTGCTCAAACCTTCTCCAACCTATCTCCTGATTCTGCCTCCTCAACCCTCCTCTCCTCCCTTTCTGCATCCTTTGACTCTCTATGTCCCCTATCCTCCAGGCCGGCTCGGTCCTCCCCTCCCGCTCCGTGGCTCGATTTGACTCATTGCGAGCTCACAGAACAGGGCTCCGGGCAGCCGAGCGGAAATGGAGGAAAACTCGCCTCCCTGCGGACCTGACATCCTTTCACTCCCTCCTCTCTACATTTTCCTCTTCTCTCTCTGCTGCTAAAGCCACTTTCTACCACTCTAAATTCCAAGCATCTGCCTCTAACCCTAGGAAGCTCTTTGCAACCTTCTCCTCCCTCCTGAATCCTCCTCCCCCTCCCCCTCCTCCCTCTCTGCAGATGACTTCGTCAACCATTTTGAAAAGAAGGTCGACGACATCCGATCCTCGTTTGCTAAGTCAAACGACACCGCTGGTTCTGCTCACACTGCCCTACCCTGTGCTCTGACCTCTTTCTCCCCTCTCTCTCCAGATGAAATCTCGCGTCTTGTGACGGCCGGCCGCCCTACAACCTGCCCGCTTGACCCTATCCCCTCCTCTCTTCTCCAGACCATTTCCGGAGACCTCCTCCCTTACCTCACCTCGCTCATCAACTCATCCCTGACCGCTGGCTACGTCCCTTCCGTCTTCAAGAGAGCGAGAGTTGCACCCCTTCTGAAAAAACCTACACTCGATCCCTCCGATGTCAACAACTACAGACCAGTATCCCTTCTTTCTTTTCTCTCCAAAACTCTTGAACGTGCCGTCCTTGGCCAGCTCTCCCGCTATCTCTCTCAGAATGACCTTCTTGATCCAAATCAGTCAGGTTTCAAGACTAGTCATTCAACTGAGACTGCTCTTCTCTGTATCACGGAGGCGCTCCGCACTGCTAAAGCTAACTCTCTCTCCTCTGCTCTCATCCTTCTAGACCTATCGGCTGCCTTCGATACTGTGAACCATCAGATCCTCCTCTCCACCCTCTCCGAGTTGGGCATCTCCGGCGCGGCCACGCTTGGATTGCGTCCTACCTGACAGGTCGCTCCTACCAGGTGGCGTGGCGAGAATCCGTCTCCACACCACGTGCTCTCACCACTGGTGTCCCCAGGGCTCTGTTCTAGGCCCTCTCCTATTCTCGCTATACACCAAGTCACTTGGCTCTGTCATAACCTCACATGGTCTCTCCTATCATTGCTATGCAGACGACACACAATTAATCTTCTCCTTTCCCCCTTCTGATGACCAGGTGGCGAATCGCATCTCTGCATGTCTGGCAGACATATCCGTGTGGATGACGGATCACCACCTCAAGCTGAACCTCGGCAAGACGGAGCTGCTCTTCCTCCCGGGGAAGGACTGCCCGTTCCATGATCTCGCCATCACGGTTGACAACTCCATTGTGTCCTCCTCCCAGAGCGCTAAGAACCTTGGCGTGATCCTGGACAACACCCTGTCGTTCTCAACTAACATCAAGGCGGTGGCCCGTTCCTGTAGGTTCATGCTCTACAACATCCGCAGAGTACGACCCTGCCTCACACAGGAAGCGGCGCAGGTCCTAATCCAGGCACTTGTCATCTCCCGTCTGGATTACTGCAACTCGCTGTTGGCTGGGCTCCCTGCCTGTGCCATTAAACCCCTACAACTCATCCAGAACGCCGCAGCCCGTCTGGTGTTCAACCTTCCCAAGTTCTCTCACGTCACCCCGCTCCTCCGCTCCCTCCACTGGCTTCCAGTTGAAGCTCGCATCCGCTACAAGACCATGGTGCTTGCCTGCGGAGCTGTGAGGGGAACGGCACCTCAGTACCTCCAGGCTCTGATCAGGCCCTACACCCAAACAAGGGCACTGCGTTCATCCACCTCTGGCCTGCTCGCCTCCCTACCACTGAGGAAGTACAGTTCCCGCTCAGCCCAGTCAAAACTGTTCGCTGCTCTGGCCCCCCAATGGTGGAACAAACTCCCTCACGACGCCAGGACAGCAGAGTCAATCACCACCTTCCGGAGACACCTGAAACCCCACCTCTTTAAGGAATACCTAGGATAGGATAAAGTAATCCCTCTCACCCCCCCTCCCCCTGAAAAGATTTAGATGCACTACTGTTCCACTGGAGGTCATAAGGTGAATGCACCAATTTGTAAGTCGCTCTGGATAAGAGCGTCTGCTAAATGACTTAAATGTAAATGTAAATACTATACCTCAAATACCCCATTTACTATATCTCAAATACCCCACATACTTTACCTCAAATACCCCACATACTTTACCTCAAATACCCCACATACTTTACTTCAAATACCCTATTTACTATACCTCAAATACCCTGTTTCCCTCAAATACCCCACATACTATACCTCAAATACCCTGTTTACCTCAATACCCCACATACTTTACCTCAAATACTCCACATACTATACCTCAAATACCCCACATACTATACCTCAAATACTCCACATACTATACCTCAAATACCCCACATACTTTACCTCAAATACTCCACATACTTTACCTCAAATACCCCACATACTATACCTCAAATACCCCGTTTACCTCAAATACCCCGTTTACCTCAAATACCCCACATACTATACCTCAAATACCCCACATACTTTACCTCAAATACCCCACATACTTTACCTCAAATACCCCACATACTTTACCTCAAATACTCCACATACTATACCTCAAATACCCCACATACTATACCTCAAATACCCCACATACTATACCTCAAATACCCCACATACTATACCTCAAATACCCCACATACTATACCTCAAATACCCCACATACTATACCTCAAATACCCCGTTTACCTCAAATACCCCGTTTACCTCAAATACCCCACATACTTTACCTCAAATACCCCGTTTACCTCAAATACCCCACATACTATACCTCAAATACCCCACATACTTTACCTCAAATACCCCGTTTACCTCAAATACCCCACATACTTTACCTCAAATACCCCACATACTTTACCTCAAATACCCCACATACTATACCTCAAATACCCCACATACTATAACTCAAATACCCCACATACTATACCTCAAATACCCCACATACTTTACCTCAAATACCCCACATACTATACCTCAAATACCCCACATACTTTACCTCAAATACCCTGTTTACCTCAAATACCCCACATACTATACCTCAAATACCCCACATACTATACCTCAAATACCCCACATACTATACCTCAAATACCCCACATACTATACCTCAAATACCCCACATACTTTACCTCAAATACCCTGTTTACCTCAAATACCCCACATACTATACCTCAAATACCCCACATACTATACCTCAAATACCCCACATACTATACCTCAAATACCCCACATACTTTACCTCAAATACCCCACATACTATACATCAAATACCCCACGTACTATACCTCAAATACCCCACATACTTTACCTCAAATACCCCACATACTTTACCTCAAATACCCCACATACTTTACCTCAAATACTCCACATACTATACCTCAAATACCCCACATACTATACCTCAAATACCCCACATACTATACCTCAAATACCCCACATACTATACCTCAAATACCCCACATACTATACCTCAAATACCCCGTTTACCTCAAATACCCGTTTACCTCAAATACCCCACATACTTTACCTCAAATACCCCGTTTACCTCAAATACCCCACATACTATACCTCAAATACCCCACATACTTTACCTCAAATACCCCGTTTACCTCAAATACCCCACATACTTTACCTCAAATACCCCACATACTTTACCTCAAATACCCCACATACTATACCTCAAATACCCCACATACTATAACTCAAATACCCCACATACTATACCTCAAATACCCCACATACTTTACCTCAAATACCCTGTTTACCTCAAATACCCCACATACTATACCTCAAATACCCCACATACTATACCTCAAATACCCCACATACTATACCTCAAATATCCTGTTTACCTCAAATACCCTGTTTACCTCAAATACCCCGTTTACCTCAAATACCCCACATACTATACCTCAAATACCCCACATACTATACCTCAAATACCCCACATACTATACCTCAAATACCCCACATACTATACCTCAAATACCCCGTTTACCTCAAATACCCCGTTTACCTCAAATACCCAACATACTTTACCTCAAATACCCCACATACTTTACCTCAAATACCCCACATACTATACCTCAAATACCCCACATACTATACCTCAAATACCCCACATACTATACCTCAAATACCACACATACTTTACCTCAAATACCCTGTTTACCTCAAATACCCCACATACTATACCTCAAATACCCCACATACTATACCTCAAATACCCTGTTTACCTCAAATACCCTGTTTACCTCAAATACCCCGTTTACCTCAAATACCCCACATACTATACCTCAAATACCCCACATACTATACCTCAAATACCCCACATACTATACCTCAAATACCCCACATACTATACCTCAAATACCCCACATACTATACCTCAAATACCCTGTTTACCTCAAATACCCCACATACTTTACCTCAATACCCCACATACTATACCTCAAATACCCCACATACTATACCTCAAATACCCTGTTTACCTCAAATACCCCACATACTTTACCTCAAATACCCCACATACTATACCTCAAATACCCCACATACTTTACCTCAAATACCCCACATACTTTACCTCAAATACCCCACATACTATACCTCAAATACCCTGTTTACCTCAAATACCCCACATACTATACCTCAAATACCCCGTTTACCTCAAATACCCCACATACTTTACCTCAAATACCCCGTTTACCTCAAATACCCCGTTTACCTCAAATACCCCACATACTATACCTCAAATACCCCACATACTTTACCTCAAATACCCCACATACTATACCTCAAATACCCCACATACTTTACCTCAAATACCCCACATACTATACCTCAATACCCCACATACTTTACCTCAAATACCCCACATACTATACCTCAAATACCCCACATACTATACCTCAAATACCCCACATACTATACCTCAAATACCCTGTTTACCTCAAATACCCCACATACTTTACCTCAAATACCCCACATACTATACCTCAAATACCCTGTTTACCTCAAATACCCCACATACTTTACCTCAAATACCCCACATACTTTACCTCAAATACCCCACATACTATACCTCAATACCCCACATACTTTACTTCAAATACCCCACATACTTTACCTCAAATACCCCACATACTATACCTCAATACCCCACATACTTTACCTCAAATACCCCGCATACTATACCTCAAATACCCCACATACTATACCTCAATACCCCACATACTATACCTCAAATACCCCACATACTTTACCTCAAATACCCCACATACTATACCTCAAATACCCCACATACTTTACCTCAAATAGCCTGTTTACCTCAAATACCCCACATACTTTACCTCAAATACCCCACATACTATACCTCAATACCCCACATACTTTACCTCAAATACCCCACATACTATACCTCAAATACCCCACATACTTTACCTCAAATACCCCACATACTATACCTCAAATACCCCACATACTTTACCTCAAATACCCCACATACTATACCTCAAATATCCCACATACTTTACCTCAAATAGCCTGTTTACCTCAAATACCCCACATACTTTACCTCAAATACCCCACATACTATACCTCAAATAGCCTGTTTACCTCAAATACCCCACATACTTTACCTCAAATACCCCACATACTATACCTCAAATACCCCACATACTTTACCTCAAATACCCCACATACTATACCTCAAATACCCCACATACTATACCTCAAATACCCTGTTTACCTCAAATACCCCACATACTTTACCTCAAATACCCCACATACTATACCTCAAATACCCCACATACTTTACCTCAAATACCCCACATACTTTACCTCAAATACCCCACATACTATACCTCAAATACCCTGTTTACCTCAAATACCCCACATACTATACCTCAAATACCCCGTTTACCTCAAATACCCCACATACTTTACCTCAAATACCCCGTTTACCTCAAATACCCCGTTTACCTCAAATACCCCACATACTATACCTCAAATACCCCACATACTTTACCTCAAATACCCCACATACTATACCTCAAATACCCCACATACTTTACCTCAAATACCCCACATACTATACCTCAATACCCCACATACTTTACCTCAAATACCCCACATACTATACCTCAAATACCCCACATACTATACCTCAAATACCCCACATACTATACCTCAAATACCCTGTTTACCTCAAATACCCCACATACTTTACCTCAAATACCCCACATACTATACCTCAAATACCCTGTTTACCTCAAATACCCCACATACTTTACCTCAAATACCCCACATACTTTACCTCAAATACCCCACATACTATACCTCAATACCCCACATACTTTACTTCAAATACCCCACATACTTTACCTCAAATACCCCACATACTATACCTCAATACCCCACATACTTTACCTCAAATACCCCACATACTATACCTCAAATACCCCACATACTATACCTCAATACCCCACATACTATACCTCAAATACCCCACATACTTTACCTCAAATACCCCATACTATACCTCAAATACCCCACATACATACTTTACCTCAAATAGCCTGTTTACCTCAAATACCCCACATACTTTACCTCAAATACCCCACATACTATACCTCAATACCCCACATACTTTACCTCAAATACCCCACATACTATACCTCAAATACCCCACATACTTTACCTCAAATACCCCACATACTATACCTCAAATACCCCACATACTTTACCTCAAATACCCCACATACTATACCTCAAATACCCCACATACTTTACCTCAAATAGCCTGTTTACCTCAAATACCCCACATACTTTACCTCAAATACCCCACATACTATACCTCAAATACCCTGTTTACCTCAAATACCCCACATACTATACCTCAAATACCCCATATACCTCAAATACCCCACATACTATACCTCAAATACCCTGTTTACCTCAAATACCCCACATACTATACCTCAAATACCCCACATACTATACCTCAAATACCCCACATACTATACCTCAAATACCCCACATACTATACCTCAAATACCCCACATACTATACCTCAAATACCCCACATACTATACCTCAAATACCCCACATACTATACCTCAAATACTCCATATACTATACCTCAAATACCCCACATACTATACCTCAAATACCCCACATACTATACCTCAAATACCCTGTTTACCTCAAATACCCCACATACTATACCTCAAATACCCCACATACTATACCTCAAATACCCCACATACTATACCTCAAATACCCCACATACTATACCTCAAATACCCCACATACTATACCTCAAATACCCCACATACTATACCTCAAATACCCCACATACTATACCTCAAATACCCCACATACTATACCTCAAATACTCCATATACTATACCTCAAATACCCCACATACTATACCTCAAATACCCCACATACTATACCTCAAATACCCCATATACCTCAAATACCCTGTTTACCTCAAATACCCTGTTTACCTCAAATACCCTGTTTACCTCAAATACCCCACATACTATACCTCAAATACCCCACATACTATACCTCAAATACCCCATATACTATACCTCAAATACCCCACATACTATACCTCAAATACCCCACATACTATACCTCAAATACCCCACATACTATACCTCAAATACCCCACATACTATACCTCAAATACCCCACATACTATACCTCAAATACTCCATATACTATACCTCAAATACCCCACATACTATACCTCAAATACCCCACATACTCTACCTCAAATACCCCATATACCTCAAATACCCTGTTTACCTCAAATACCCTGTTTACCTCAAATACCCTGTTTACCTCAAATACCCCACATACTATACCTCAAATACCCCATATACCTCAAATACCCCACATACTATACCTCAAATACCCTGTTTACCTCAAATACCCCACATACTATACCTCAAATACCCCACATACTATACCTCAAATACCCCATATACCTCAAATACCCCACATACTATACCTCAAATACCCCACATACTATACCTCAAATACCCTGTTTACCTCAAATACCCCACATACTATACCTCAAATACCCCACATACTATACCTCAAATACCCCACATACTATACCTCAAATACCCCACATACTATACCTCAAATACCCCACATACTATACCTCAAATACCCTGTTTACCTCAAATACCCCACATACTATACCTCAAATACCCCACATACTATACCTCAAATACCCCACATACTATACCTCAAATACCCCATATACCTCAAAGAAAAAACCCCACATACTATACCTCAAATACCCCACATACTATACCTCAAATACCCTGTTTACCTCAAATACCCCACATACTATACCTCAAATACCCTGTTTACCTCAAATACCCCACATACTATACCTCAAATACCCCATATACCTCAAAGAAAAAACCCACTGTATATAACTTTCCTTATTTTGTGTACAGTATATTATAATGAAGGAACTTACACGTGCAAAATGTTCCCCTCAAAACAACACTATGATCATGGGAGTCTATACCCATAACAATAGAATAACATAATTTACCTTTTGAACACTTAAACCACTGAAGGACAGATATATTGGATGTTGTTTTAAATGTATAATACTACTTCATCTCGTAATCTCTCTATTTCATCTCTATTGGTTTTGGTATTGGCTATTCCCCCACATCAAAACCCCCATCTTCATCCCTTGTGTGACAACAATGGGAATTGAGACAAAAGCTTTGATGACAATGACGGCGATGGCAATGAATTGAATGTAAAAAAAATAATACCTCAAATCTATTTGAGTTAAACAATGATTTCTTTCCCATCAAGCCCTCGATCCAATTACCATTATCGCACATTGAATTTCATTTTTTTTTTAAATGCTTTCCCTGTCATTCATTTACGTTCTGCGTCTGCCTCAATGAGCTGTCTCGTTTAACGTTGCATTGATCGCTCAGACGAGGAAATATCCTCACCACCAACACCATCGCCCTGCAGACACTAGAGTTCTCATTCTCAGCCCGAACTGGATGGAACTCAACACACCGGGCCTCAAATTCTGTGATTTGATCCAGGCCGGGCTGGTTTCGGGCTTGCTGTGCTGTGTGTGTCTGCGCACCTTTTTAAAGGCGCTACATGGTCAATCTGACGTCTGCATTTGCCGTGCAGCATGGTGATATGGCGATATAATATATGGCCTCTGCTGAAGCCAGCGCATTCATACTTTTTTTTTTTGCGCTTCGTGGTGCAGCCCAGATCTGTTGTGAAGGGAGTTGTCAAGGAAGTGAGTTTGTGTTTATACAGGACCTCCCGCCCTCACCTACCGTCAACCAATCATGTCAATCAGGAGCTAGACGAAGCCCTCCACATTGTTACCAAATTTGAGAGGCGTAAGGCGATGCGGTATGGAGCTCAGTTTGGCCTCTGCATGCCTCTGACCACATTTTTTCAGGTCAAGCATAAATAGTTTTTTTTTAGCCTACTTACGGCTCTCTCTCAGCTACACCAGGAATCTAATACTCTAATAAATCCAAGGGAATTAGTGGCCATGATGAAACGTATTTTTTTCTGATGATATTAAATATTTCAAATTGCGATAAGAATAGTCTGGCATGTAGACTGGAGCGCTTCTCAGTAACAGGAGAAGCCCACATTCCAGTGGCAACTGTTAACGCCGATACATCTTAACAGAATACATCCTATGACTTCCTTGCTAATGTCTGGACCCTGTAAAATATCCGAAATAGACCAATAACTGATCCAAATGTTTTCCTAATCAAATATGCAGGGGGCTTTTGAGCAGTTATTCAAATGGATGTTTGGCAGAAAATAAAGAAGATATTTATTTGAATTATTCAAGACTCCCTTTTGTTATTTCGTTTAAAAAGTAAAATTCTTGATTTGTATTTAAAACTGCACTATGTAACTTTTGGGACGAACAGACCAAAATCACATAGAAATGTGGGTTATAGATCTGTCATTCTCATCGAAAGCAAGTCTAAGAAGTGGTAGATCTTTTCTATGTGCACTATTTCTATGCTTCACGTTGTTAAGTTTTGAGTTTTTGCATCTTTTACTTTTGGTTTTGTACACCAGCAATGTTTTTAGTGATGGAAAATATATTTCACAGTGGTTTAGATGGTACAATGATTCTCTACACTAGACTATATGTGTTTTCTCACATAAACTGAAATTAGACAAACTATTAGAATTTTAGCAACCAGGAAATGGCGGAGCGATTTCTGCAACAGTGCACCTTTTAAAGGCATGAATGAATTGTATACTGTTGTAATGACATGAACACATGATTGATTGGTTATATTGAAGTAGGCTAAGTTACTTTATTAAGACAGATAAAACAGGATGTGCTCTCACAAGGTGATACACAGCTAATCAAATGTGTTCATGTCATTAGCATACTTCAATATAACCAATCAACAGGATGTGCTCTCACAAGGTGATATACAGCTAATCAAATGTGTTCATGTCATTAGCATACTTCAATATAACCAATCAACAGGATGTGCTCTCACAAGGTGATATACAGCTAATCAAATGTGTTCATGTCATTAGCATACTTCAATATAACCAATCAACAGGATGTGCTCTCACAAGGTGATATACAGCTAATCAAATGTGTTCATGTCATTAGCATACTTCAATATAACCAATCAACAGGATGTGCTCTCACAAGGTGATATACAGCTAATCAAATGTGTTCATGTCATTAGCATACTTCAACATAACCAATCAACAGGATGTGCTCTCACAAGGTGATACACAGCTAATCAAATGTGTTCATGTCATTAGCATACTTCAATATAACCAATCAACAGGATGTGCTCTCACAAGGTGATATACAGCTAATCAAATGTGTTCATGTCATTAGCATACTTCAATATAACCAATCAACAGGATGTGCTCTCACAAGGTGATACACAGCTAATCAAATGTGTTCATGTCATTAGCATACTTCAATATAACCAATCAACAGGATGTGCTCTCACAAGGTGATACACAGCTAATCAAATGTGTTCATGTCATTAGCATACTTCAATATAACCAATCAACAGGATGTGCTCTCACAAGGTGATACACAGCTAATCAAATGTGTTCATGTCATTAGCATACTTCAATATAACCAATCAACAGGATGTGCTCTCACAAGGTGATACACAGCTAATCAAATGTGTTCATGTCATTAGCATACTTCAATATAACCAATCAACAGGATGTGCTCTCACAAGGTGATACACAGCTAATCAAATGTGTTCATGTCATTAGCATACTTCAATATAACCAATCAACAGGATGTGCTCTCACAAGGTGATACACAGCTAATCAAATGTGTTCATGTCATTAGCATACTTCAATATAACCAATCAACAGGATGTGCTCTCACAAGGTGATACACAGCTAATCAAATGTGTTCATGTCATTAGCATACTTCAATATAACCAATCAACAGGATGTGCTCTCACAAGGTGATACACAGCTAATCAAATGTGTTCATGTCATTAGCATACTTCAATATAACCAATCAACAGGATGTGCTCTCACAAGGTGATACACAGCTAATCAAATGTGTTCATGTCATTAGCATACTTCAATATAACCAATCAACAGGATGTGCTCTCACAAGGTGATACACAGCTAATCAAATGTGTTCATGTCATTAGCATACTTCAACATAACCAATCAACAGGATGTGCTCTCACAAGGTGATACACAGCTAATCAAATGTGTTCATGTCATTAGCATACTTCAATATAACCAATCAACAGGATGTGCTCTCACAAGGTGATACAAAGGTAATCAAATGTGTTCATGTCATTAGCATACTTCAATATAACCAATCAACAGGATGTGCTCTCACAAGGTGATACACAGCTAATCAAATGTGTTCATGTCATTAGCATACTTCAATATAACCAATCAACAGGATGTGCTCTCACAAGGTGATACACAGCTAATCAAATGTGTTCATGTCATTAGCATACTTCAATATAACCAATCAACAGGATGTGCTCTCACAAGGTGATACACAGCTAATCAAATGTGTTCATGTCATTAGCATACTTCAATATAACCAATCAACAGGATGTGCTCTCACAAGGTGATACACAGCTAATCAAATGTGTTCATGTCATTAGCATACTTCAATATAACCAATCAACAGGATGTGCTCTCACAAGGTGATATACAGCTAATCAAATGTGTTCATGTCATTAGCATACTTCAATATAACCAATCAACAGGATGTGCTCTCACAAGGTGATACACAGCTAATCAAATGTGTTCATGTCATTAGCATACTTCAATATAACCAATCAACAGGATGTGCTCTCACAAGGTGATACACAGCTAATCAAATGTGTTCATGTCATTAGCATACTTCAATATAACCAATCAACAGGATGTGCTCTCACAAGGTGATATACAGCTAATCAAATCAAATCCAACAACAGGTGTAGACTAACAGGGAATTATGGGTCTTTTTTCCAACAATGCAGAGTTAAAATTAAAAAATGAAAATAGTGACACGAGGAATAATAATGAATAGCAAGTAAAAATATAATGGCTATATACTGGCTTGCTATTTCGCAATAAAGCATCCTTCACTCATGCTGCCAAACATAGCCTCGTAAAACTGACTATCCTACCGATCCTCGACTTCGGCGTTGTCATTTACAAAATAGCCTCCAATACCCTACTCAATAAATTGGATGCAGTCTATCACAGTGCCGTCCGTTTTGTCACCAAAGCCCCATATACGACCCACCACTGCGACCTGTACGCTCTCGTTGGCTGGCCCTCGCTTCATACTCGTCGCCAAACCCACTGGCTCCAGGTCATCTACAAGACCCTGCTAGGTAAAGTCCCCCCTTATCTCAGCTCGCTGGTCACCATAGCAGCACCCACCTGTAGCACGCGCTCCAGCAGGTATATATCACTGATCACCCCCAAAACCAATTCTTCCTTTGGCCGTCTCTCCTTCCAGGTCTCTGCTGCCAATGACTGGAACGAACTACAAAAATATCTGAAACTGGAAACACTTATCACCCTCACTAGCTTTAAGCACCAGCTGTCAGAGCAGCTCACAGATTACTGCACATGTACATAGCCCATCTATAATTTAGCCCAAACAACTACCTCTCCCCCTACTGTATTTATTTATTTTGCTCCTTTGCACCTCATTATTTCCATCTCTACTTTGCACATTCTTCCACTGCAAATCTACCATTCCAGTGTTTTACTTGCTATATTGTATTTACTTTGCCACCATGGCCTTTTTTGCCTTTACCTCCCTTATCTCACCTCATCTGCTCACATTGTATATAGACTTGTTTCTACTCTATTATTGACTGTATGTTTGTTTTACTCCACGTGTAACTCTGTGTCGTTGTATCTGTCGAACTGCTTTGCTTTATCTTGGCCAGGTCACAATTGTAAATGAGAACTTGTTCTCAACTTGCCTACCTGGTTAAATAAAGGTGAAATAAAATTTAAAAAATACAGGGAGTGCCAGGTAATAACATGGCTATATACAGGGAGTACCAGTACTGAGTCGATGTGCAGGGGTACGCGGTAATTGAGGTAGCTATGTACATACATGTGTAGGTAAGGGGAAGTTACTAGGCAACAGGATAGATAATAGACAGTAACAGCAGTATACTGTAGGTAGGGGTAAAGGATAGATAATAGACAGTAACAGCAGTATACTGTAGGTAGGGGTAAAGGATAGATAATAGACAGTAACAGCAGTATACTGTAGGTAGGGGTAAAGGATAGATAATAGACAGTAACAGCAGTATACTGTAGGTAGGGGTAAAGGATAGATAATAGACAGTAACAGCAGTATACTGTAGGTAGGGGTAAAGGATAGATAATAGACAGTAACAGCAGTATACTGTAGGTAGGGGTAAATGATAGATAATAGACAGTAACAGCAGTATACTGTAGGTAGGGGTAAAGTGTGTGTGGCGTCAGTATGCGTGTGTGCGCATGTTACGTGTGTCTGTGCATATGTAGTGTGTGTGTGTGTGTGTATTGGGGTGTCAGTGGAAGTATGTGTGAGTGTGTGGGAGGAGTTAGTGAAAAAAGTGTCAAAGCAGGTAGTCCAGGTAGTCTTTTGATTAACTGTTCAGCAGAGTTATGGCTTGGGGGTAGAAGCTGTTCAGGGTCCTGTTAGTTCCAGACTTGGTGCACTGGTACCTCTTGCCGTGCGGTAGCAGAGAGAACATTCTATGACTTGTGTGGCTGGATTCTTTGCCACATTTTTTTGGGCCTTCCTCTGACACCACCTGGTATAGAGTTCCTGGATGGCAGGAAGCTTGGCCCCAAGTGATGTTGGAGTCGTGCATGGTCACTCAGTTGTAGGTGAACAGGGAGTTCAGGAGGGGACTAAGCACACACCCCTGAGGGGCCCCCGTGTTGATGGTCAGTATTGCAGATGTGTTGGGGTCGCCCCGTCAGGGCGTCCAGGATCCCGTTGTAGAGGGAGGTATTCAGTCCCGGGGTCCTGAGCTTATTGATGAGCTTTGAAAGGACTTTGGTGTAGAATGCTGAGCAGAAGCCAATAAACAGTTGTTGTTTTTTTACTGGTGGGTGAGGGCTGTGCGGAGTACAATAGAAATGTTGTCATCTGTGGATCTGTTGGGGTGGTTTGTAAATTGTAGTGGGTCCAGGGTGTCTGGGATGATGGTATTGATGTGAGCCATGACCAGCCTTTCAAAAAGCATTTCATGGCTATAGATGTGAGTGCTATGGGGCGAGAGTCATGTAGACAGGTTACCATGGCGTTCCTGAGGACTATGATTGTCCGGTTAAAGGTTGTTTGATGCGTTGTTCCCAGCTACAATAAATGCGGCCTCAGGATATATGGTTTTCCAGTTTGCATAAAGTCCAGTGAAGTTCCTTGATGGTCGTCGTTGTATCGGCTTGTGGGGGGAGATATACGCGGCTGTGACAATAACCGACGAGAATTCTCTTGGGAGGTAATACGGTCAGCATTTGATTGTGAGGTATTCCAGATCAGGTGAACAAAAGGACTTCCTGTATGTTATTACAATTACACCATGAGTTGTTAATCATGAAACAAACATACACCCCCCCCGCTGTTCTTCTTCCTGTCGGCGCGATGAACTGAGAATCCAGATGACTGGACCGACTCCCGACAGTATATCCCGAGAGAGCCATGTTTCCATGAAACAGAGTATGTTTACTGCTCATATAAGGAAATCAGTCAATTGAAACAAAAAAATATTAGGCCCTAATCTATGTATTTTACATGACTGGGAATAATATGCATCTGTTGGTCACAGATACCTTAAAAAAAAGACATAGAGGTGTGAATCAGAAGAAAGGTCAGGATCTGGTGTGACCACCATCAATCAGCACTCCTTCGCATAGAGTTAATCAGACTGTGGAATGTGCTTCTGCTCCTCTTCAATGGCTGTGCGAAGTTGCTGGATATTGGCGGGAACTGGATCCAGAGCATCCCAAACATGCTCAATGGTTGACATGTCTGTTGAATATGCAGTCCAAGGAAGAACTGGGACATTTTCAGCTTCCAGGAATTGTGAACAGATCCTTGTGACATGGGGTCATGAGGGGGTCATGAGGTGATGGCGGTGGCACGACAATGGGCCTTAGGATCTCGTCACAGTATCTCTGTGTTATTCAAATTGTAGCATATGCCTGCCCATACCATAACCCCACCGGCACCATGAGGCACACGTTGACCTCAGCAAACCACTCACCCACGCAATGTCATACAGGTTGTCTGAGATTATGAAGCTGGTTGGACATAATTAGCTAAATGACATTCTTTGACAACAGCTCTGCTGGACATTCCTGCAGTCAGCATGGCAATTACATAGTCCCTCAAAACTTTAGATATCTGTGGCATTGTGTTGTGTGACAAAAACTGCACATATTAGAGTGGCCTTTTATTGGCCCCAGCACAAGGTGCACCTGTGTAATGATCATGTTTAATCAACTTCTTGGTATGCCACACCTGTCAGATGGATGGATCATCTTGGCAAAGGAGAAATGCTCAATAACAGGGATGTAAACACATTTTTGCCCAAAATCTGAAAGAAATTACCTTTTTGTGTGTATGAAAAATGTCTTGGATCTTTTATTTCAGCTCATGAAAAATGGGACCAACAATTTTACAAGTTGCGTTTATATTTTTGTTAAAATCAAATTAAAATCAAATCAAATTAATTTATATAGCCCTTCGTACAACAGCTGATATCTCAATGTGCTGTACAGAAACCCAGCCTAAAACCCCAAACAGCAAGCAATGCAGGTGTAGAAGCACGGTGGAAAAACTCAGTAGAAAGGCCAAAACCGAGGAAGAAACCTAGAGAGGAACCAGGCTATGTGGGGTGGGCAGTCCTCTTCTGGCTGTGCTGGGTGGAGATTATAACAGAACATGGCCAAGATGTTCAAATGTTCATAAATTACCAGCATGGTCAAATAATAATAATCACAGTAGTTGTCGAGGGTGCAGCAAGTCAGCACCTCAGGAGTAAATGTCAGTTGGCTTTTCATAGCCGATCATTAAGAGTATCTCTACCGCTCCTGCTGTCTCTAGAGAGTTGAAAACAGCAGGTCTGTGATAGATAGCAGGTCTGGGATAGATAGCACGTCCGGTGAACAGGTCAGGGTTCCATAGCCGCAGGCAGAACAGTTGAAACTGGAGCAGCAGCACGGCCAGGTGGACTGGGGACAACAAGGAGTCATCATGCCAGGTAGTCCTGAGGCATGGTCCTAGGGCTCAGGTCCTCCGAGAGAAAGAAAGAAAGAGAGAAAGAGAGAATTAGAGAGAGCACACTTAAATTCACACAGGACACCATTTACATTACATTTAAGTCATTTAGCAGACGCTCTTATCCAGAGCGACTTACAAATTGTAACACCGAATAGGACAGGAGAAGTACTCCAGATATAACAAACTGACCCTAGCCCCCCGACACATAAACTACTGCAGCATAAATACTGGAGGCTGAGACAGGAGGGGTCAGGAGACACTGTGGGCCCATCTGATGATTCCCCCGGACAGGGCCAAACAGGAAGGATATAACCCCACCCACTTTGCCATAGCACAGTCCCCACACCACTAGAGGGATATCCTCAACCACAAGCAACTTGTTTGTTTTCCTCTTTTGCTCTGCTTTTTCTAGGTTTCCTGTCTCCTCACTCCACACAACTCTGTTCTCACAGTTTAAAGAAAATTTGTTAAAAAAAAAAAAAAATTAGGCTTTTTTTCGGGTCCGGGGTCATTTAATTTCTGTGATGTCAGACCGGGCCTGGGCTCGAGCTTCGAGTTTGGGTCGAACCGGGCTCAAATGTTCAGGCCCGATGAGAACTCTAAGACATACACACGGGTCCAGAGGACTAATGGAATGGAGGATAGAAGCTGACATTTTTTTTTCTTAATGTTTCCAGCAAAGGTAGCGCTTCAGACTAATGGATATTGTTTCCCTCTCCAATCGGACGCCTAATCTCACAGCGGCTGGCTGACTGGCTGGCTGACTGGCTGGCTGACTGGCTGGCTGACTGGCTGCACCACAGATAGATTGGGCCCCCCCCAGTGACACACAGAAAATTTATTAGGAAGGACGCCACTCATTTTAAGCAAGCAGACTTAGGGTGTGTGTGTGTCTGTGTCGGCATCAGTGTGTGTGTCGCTCTAATCTGCTCCAGGAGAAATGACCTGCCAGAAGGGGAGGGAAGCGTTTACTTTTCCCCATTTGGAATTGATTGATGTCGGAACACAACGGGGCTGGGCAAAGGTTACCGCGACGATCCGGAAAAGCCTCGACCTACAAATTAACACCACCTACCCCACTCCCCCCCCTCCTCCTCTCCCTTCCCCGCGTTCCACCTGCCGTCTAAATGTAACATATCTGATTAAAGTCCTACTCAGCACCTGGTTAAGAGGTGTCTCTGATTGTATCTCCCACTCTGAGAGTACTCCAGATAACGCTGTTGTCTCCCCTTAGCCCTACACATCTTGAATGGTGGGTAATTAGCATTAGCTGGTTGTCTGCTCTGTTCTGTTCTGTCTGATAAAATAGTAGCATTCACCAGCTGCCAGTCAGAAACTCTAATCTCCCCTCGTTAACCAAACAAACACTTGGCTCTGAACAAAACAGAGATATGAGATTTATCATGTGTTCCAAATGACACCCGATTCCCTATTTAGTGCTCTACTTTTGACCAGGGCCCATAGTAGCTTAGTAGTGCACTATGTAGGGAATAGGATGCCATTTGAGATGTAGCCTGTAGGGCCTCTTGACGGCTGAAAGCAAGAAGCTAGGTGTATGTCGCACGTCACTACTTTACAGGAGAGGCATTTGAACGTTGATTTTATTTTATCAAAATGCATTTTTGGGTAGAAATGCTTTCTGGAACATGTGAATTTTCATGTGCCTTAATAATAAATGTCTATGCCATCTGTAAATACTAATACAATTGTTAAATTACAAGCCTAGTTGGTTTAGCCACAGAAAAAGACAGGAAACTTCCCGCTAGTCATGATTGGCTGAGATAATGGGTGGGCTGGACATGCCGAGAGATGAGTTTGGATTGGTCTGCCGTGTAGCCTGCTTCTGTCTATAACATGAGCTGCTCAGTATGTGTAGATAATCCTCGCTAACACAATTATTTTGAAAGATATCACGAAGAACTGTAAAAGTGTTGCATTGCTGCCCTGAAGTTAAACGCGCTATCGACAAAGATCAGTGGGAAAAAGTTATGATGGACAACCTTCTGGAGGCAATCGCACCGCGCCGACTCTCTCTGACACTGAAAATGAATCAGACAATGAGGAAATCCCTGATTTAGGTACAAACATTTTCATTGAACCATTGTAGAGTCTTCTCCCATCACTGTCACCAGAAGAAAAGGCGATTAACAGTGTTGTTGTCACGGAAGAGGTTGATCCAGTTTTGAAATCAGTGAAATGCCCGGCGGAAGCACAGAGATGATTCCAAGATGCGGAGAAAGTCGAAAAGAGAGAGAGACGTGACATCTTCAAACTAAGGGCGAACATCCATGACAGAGGGAGAAGCGTTCATTATCATGTATACGGGTTTAGAGTCTAGCTACATTTTCAGATATTATTATTGGCAAAAAGTTGTTTTTGTTGCAAGTTAAAGAGTACTGTTAGCTACCTGACGCTAGCTGTCTGGCTCGCTAGCTAACGTTACATGTATGATCTGTGTAGTAATATTATTTGTTAGCTAGCTAGCTAACATGAAACCTAGTTGGTTAGCTTTAGCTACCTATAGATTCATGCATGGGATTATGAGTTGGGATTCTGGTTCGTTGTTTAGCTACCTATAGATTCATGCATGGGATTATGAGTTGGGATTCTGGTTCGTTGTTTAGCTACCTATAGATTCATGCATGGGATTATGAGTTGGGATTCTGGTTCGTTGTTTAGCTAGCTATAGATTCATGCGTGGTGCATGCATGGGATTATGAGTTGGGATTCTGGTTCGTTGTTTAGCTACCTATAGATTCATGCATGGGATTATGAGTTGGGATTCTGGTTCGTTGTTTAGCTAGCTATAGATTCATGCGTGGTGCATGCATGGGATTATGAGTTGGGATTCTGGTTCGTTGTTTAGCTAGCTATAGATTCATGCGTGGTGCATGCATGGGATTATGAGTTGGGATTCTGGTTCGTTGTTTAGCTAGCTATAGATTCATGCGTGGTGCATGCATGGGATTATGAGTTGGGATTCTGGTTCGTTGTTTAGCTACCTATAGATTCATGCATGGGATTATGAGTTGGGATTCTGGTTCGTTGTTTAGCTAGCTATAGATTCATGCGTGGTGCATGCATGGGATTATGAGTTGGGATTCTGGTTCGTTGTTTAGCTAGCTATAGATTCATGCGTGGTGCATGCATGGGATTATGAGTTGGGATTCTGGTTCGTTGTTTAGCTAGCTATAGATTCATGCATGGTGCATGCATGGGATTATGAGTTGGGATTCTGGTTCGTTGTTTAGCTAGCTATGTTTAAACCAAAGACTCCACTGTGCAAGTAACTATTTCACTGTACCGTTTACAGATTCTGTATCCTGGGCATGTGACAAATTAACATTTTTTTTTTAATATAGTGTGTGTTTACCAGAGACGGTAATGTGAAGAACAACATGACCTGCACCAAAGTCAGATTAGGATATAGGCCAAGTACTAGATGAAGTCAGATTAGGGTATAGGCCAAGTACTAGATGAAGTCAGATTAGGGTATAGGCCAAGTACTAGATGAAGTCAGATTAGGGTATAGGCCAAGTACTAGATGAAGTCAGATTAGGGTATAGGCCAAGTACTAGATGAAGTCAGATTAGGGTATAGGCCAAGTACTAGATGAAGTCAGATTAGGGTATAGGCCAAGTACTAGATGAAGTCAGATTAGGGTATAGGCCAAGTACTAGATGAAGTCAGATTAGGGTATAGGCCAAGTACTAGATGCAGTCAGATTAGGGTATAGGCCAAGTACTAGATGAAGTCAGATTAGGGTATAGGCCAAGTACTAGATGAAGTCAGATTAGGGTATAGGCCAAGTACTAGATGAAGTCAGATTAGGATATAGGCCAAGTACTAGATGAAGTCAGATTAGGGTATAGGCCAAGTACTAGATGAAGTCAGATTAGGGTATAGGCCAAGTACTAGATGAAGTCAGATTAGGGTATAGGCCAAGTACTAGATGAAGTCAGATTAGGGTATATGCCCACTAGATAAAGTTTATTTTCACTACCACTTTTCACCACTTTTAGTCTTGAAATCTTTGGTTGTTTACTACACTACCGTATTCACTCTGTTTAGCACATGGTCTCACATGTGAATCCTTAAAGAGATGGGTGGGGCTAAAGCTTAAGAGGGTGTGAACGATGCTGAAATGGGTGGGGCTACAGCTTAAGAGGGTGTGAACGATGCTGAAATGGGTGGGGCTAAAGCTTAAGAGGGTGTGAACGATGCTGAAATGGGTGTAGACAAAGAAGAGCTCTCCAGTAGGTGAGAGCTCACGGGTCATTGTCTCAAAAATGGGGTTACAAGTTTATCAACTTTCAAAGCAGAATTAATTTCCCCTTGTTCCTGAACTGTATTTATTAGCTCTGAGTCTCTACATTCCCCAATCCAGGTGGTGATATAGAGAATAGGGCCCCAATCCAGGTGGTGATATAGAGAATAGGGTCCCAATCCAGGTGGTGATGTAGAGAATAGTGCCCCAATCCAGGTGGTGATATAGAGAATAGGGCCCCAATCCAGGTGGTGATATAGAGAATAGGGCCCCAATCCAGGTGGTGATATAGAGAATAGGGCCCCAATCCAGGTGGTGATATAGAGAATAGGGCCCCAATCCAGGTGGTTATATAGAGAATAGGGCCCCAATCCAGGTGGTGATGTAGAGAATAGTGCCCCAATCCAGGTGGTTATATAGAGAATAGGGCCCCAATCCAGGTGGTGATATAGAGAATAGGGCCCCAATCCAGGTGGTGATATAGAGAATAGGGCCCCAATCCAGGTGGTGATGTAGAGAATAGGGCCCCAATCCAGGTGGTGATATAGAGAATAGGGTGTCGTAGTAGTGCACTACTATATAGGGAATAGTGCCCCAGTATCGTAGTAGTGCACTATATAGGGAATAGTGCCCCAGTATCGTAGTAGTGCACTATATAGGGAATAGTGCCCCAGTATCGTAGTAGTGCACTATATAGGGAATAGTGCCTCAGTATCGTAGTAGTGCACTATATAGGGAATAGTGCCCCTGTATCGTAGTAGTGCACTATATAGGGAATAGGGTGCCATTTGAGACTCATAGGTTGTAGACTGAAGGGCCTCTTTACGGCTGCAATTGTTTTAGGATGACTGGAAAGCAGTTAGGTTTGGTGAGGAGAGGAGGGGAGGAGAAGACGAAAGGAGACCTGGAGGAGGAGAGGATAACTGGAGGAGAGGAGGACAGGAGACCTGGAGGAGAGGAGGAGTAGATGAGGAGTAGAGGAGATCTGGAGGAGAGTAGGAGGAGAGGAGGAGGAGAGGAGACCTGGAGGAGGAGGAGGAGGAGATGAGACCTGGAGGAGAGGGGAGGAGGAGGAGGAGAGGAGGAGGAGAGGAGAGTAGGAGGAGAGGAGGAAGAGATGAGACCTGGAGGAGATGAGGAGTAGAGGAGATCTGGAGGAGAGGAGAGGAGAGGAGGAGGAGAGTAGGAGGAGAGGAGAGGAGGATGGGAGGAGACCTGGAGGAGAGGAGGAGTAGAGGAGATGAGGAGGAGGGGAGGAGACCTGGAGTAGGAGAAGAGGAGACCTGGAGTAGAGGAGGAGGGGAGGAGACCTGAAGGAGGAGAGGAGACCTGGAGGAGGATAGGAGGAGAGACCTGTAGGAGAGGAGGAGGAGACCTGGATGAGAGGAGAAGGAGGAGAGGAGACCTGGAGGAGTAGAGGAGATGAGGAGGAGGGGAGGAGACCTGGAGTAGAGGAGGAGGGGAGGAGACCTGAAGGAGGAGAGGAGACCTGGAGGAGGATAGGAGGAGAGACCTGGAGGAGAGGAGGGGAGGAGACCTGGAGGAGAGGAGGAGAGGAGAGGAGGGGAGGAGACCTGGAGGAGGAGGAGAGGAGACCTGGAGGAGAGGAGGAGAGGAGAGGAGACCTGGAGGAGAGGAGGGGAGGAGACCTGGAGGAGAGGAGACCTGGAGGGGATGAGGAGGAGGAGAGGAGGGGAGACTTGGAGGAGAGGAGGAGAGTAGGACGGGAGGAGGAGGAATAGAGTAGAGGAGGGGAGACCTGGAGGAGAGGAGAAGAGGAGGAGAGTAGGACGGGAGGAGACCTGGAGGAGGAGAGTAGAGGAGGAGGGGAGGAGACCTGGAGGAGAGGAGGAGCGGAGGAGAGGAGAACAGGAGGAGAGGAGAACAGGAGGAGAGGAGAACAGGAGAACAGGAGGTGAGGAGAACAGGAGGAGAGGAGAACAGGAGGAGAGGAGAACAGGAGAACAGGAGGAGAGGAGAACAGGAGGAGAGGAGGAGAGGAGAACAGGAGGAGAGGAGAACAGGAGGAGAGGAGGAGAGGAGGAGAGGAGAACAGTTGAACAGGAGGAGAGGAGAACAGGAGGAGAGGAGAACAGGAGGAGAGGAGAACAGGAGGAGAGGAGAAGAGGAGGAGAGGAGAACAGGAGGAGAGGAGAACAGGAGGAGAGGAGAACAGGAGGAGAGGAGAACGAGAGGAGAACAGCAGGAGAGGAGGAGAGGAGAACAGGAGAACAGGAGGAGAGGAGGAGAACAGGAGGAGAACAGGAGGAGAGGAGAACAGGAGGAGAGGAGAGGAGGAGAGGAGAACAGGAGGAGAGGAGAACAGGAGGAGAGGAGGAGAGGAGGAGAGGAGAACAGGAGGAGAGGAGAACAGAACAGGAGGAGAGGAGAACAGGAGGAGAGGAGAACAGGAGGAGAGGAGGAGAACAGGAGGAGAGGAGAACAGGAGGAGAGGAGAACAGGAGGAGAGGAGAACAGGAGGAGAGGAGAACAGGAGGAGAGGAGAACAGGAGAACAGGAGGATAGGAGAACAGGAGGAGAGGAGAACAGGAGGAGAGGAGAACAGGAGGAGAGGAGGAGAGGAGAACAGGAGGAGAGGAGAACAGGAGAACAGGAGGAGAGGAGAACAGGAGGAGAGGAGAACAGGAGGAGAGGAGAACAGGAGGAGAGGAGGAGAATGCATTATGTGAAATGCTCACTGCTCTGTTGGGAGGAAAAGAGAAAAGCTATCTCACCTTTGATTGTCCTTTCAGCCTGTACTTACAGAATGCATCCCAAATGTCTCCCTATATAGTGCACTATTTTTGACCAGGGCTCGTAGGGGCTTTAGTCAAAAGTAGTGCACTATATAGGGAATAGGGTGTCATTTGGGACATAGACCCAGATCTGAGCCAAATGGCCTTATCACCCTGAGAGTAGAGATTGTTATCCTACCTAATGCTTCTGATGCTTGGAGGAAAGTGGATTTAGAATAGGTCTTACAATACGATAGGTGACTTAGACAAACACCTACCGTTGTACGGGGGTGAGACCTGGGTTCAATGCTATTTGTCCTTACAATACGATAGGTGACTTAGACAAACACCTACCGTTGTACGGGGGTGAGACCTGGGTTCAATGCTATTTGTCCTTACAATACGATATGTGACTTAGACAAACACCTACCGTTGTACGGGGGTGAGACCTGGGTTCAATGCTATTTGTCCTTACAATACGATAGGTGACTTAGACAAACACCTACCGTTGTACGGGGGTGAGACCTGGGTTCAATGCTATTTGTACTTACAATACGATATGTGACTTAGACAAACACCTACCATTGTAAGGGGGTGAGACCTGGGTTCAAATGCTATTTGAAATCATGTCAAGTCCATTAGTTGTGCTTGATTGAGCTTGTCTGTTGGAATGTGACCAATCAGAAAAGTCCCAAAAGTGCAAACACCACCCAACGCAACCACTAGTTCAACCTAGGTGCGTACAATACGTACAATGTTTATCAGATGTTATTGGTCCATGTTATATTTAACATATGTTATTGGTCCATATTTATCAGATGTTATTGGTCCATATTTAACAGATGTTATTGGTCCATATTTAACAGATGTTATTGGTCCATATTTATCAGATGTTATTGGTCCATATTTATCAGATGTTATTGGTCCATATTTATCAGATGTTATTGGTCCATATTTATCAGATGTTATTGGTCCATATTTAACAGATGTTATTGGTCCATATTTATCAGATGTTATTGGTCCATGTTATATTTAACATATGTTATTGGTCCATACACATGTTTATCAGATGTTATTGGTCCATATTTATCAGATGTTATTGGTCCATATTTAACAGATGTTATTGGTCCATATTTAACAGATGTTATTGGTCCATATTTATCAGATGTTATTGGTCCATATTTAACAGATGTTATTGGTCCATATTTAACAGATGTTATTGGTCCATATTTATCAGATGTTATTGGTCCATATTTAACAGATGTTATTGGTCCATATTTATCAGATGTTATTGGTCCATATTTATCAGATGTTATTGGTCCATATTTATCAGATGTTATTGGTCCATATTTAACAGATGTTATTGGTCCATATTTATCAGATGTTATTGGTCATAGACACATGTTTATCAGATGTTATTGGTCCATATTTATCAGATGTTATTGGTCCATATTTAACAGATGTTATTGGTCCATACACATATTTATCAGATGTTATTGGTCCATATTTATCAGATGTTATTGGTCCATATTTAACAGATGTTATTGGTCCATATTTAACAGATGTTATTGGTCCATACTTATCAGATGTTATTGGTCATAGACACATGTTTATCAGATGTTATTGGTCCATATTTATCAGATGTTATTGGTCCATATTTAACAGATGTTATTGGTCCATATTTAACAGATGTTATTGGTCCATATTTATCAGATGTTATTGGTCCATATTTATCAGATGTTATTGGTCCATATTTAACAGATGTTATTGGTCCATACTTATCAGATGTTATTGGTCATAGACACATGTTTATCAGATGTTATTGGTCCATATTTATCAGATGTTATTGGTCCATATTTAACAGATGTTATTGGTCCATATTTAACAGATGTTATTGGTCCATATTTATCAGATGTTATTGGTCCATGTTTATCAGATGTTATTGGTCCATATTTATCAGATGTTATTGGTCACATCAGCTTTGATGCACCTGTACTCACCTCACCTTCTGGAAGATAACGGGGTGAACAGGCAGTGGCTCAGGTGGTTGATATCCTTGATGATCTTTTCTGCCTTCCTGTGACATCGGGTGGTGTAGGTGTCCTGGAGGATGGGTAGTTTGCCCCCCGGTGATGCGTTGGGCAGACCGCACCACCCTCTGGAGAGCCCTGCGGTTGCGGGCGGTGCAGTTTCCATACCAGGCGGTGATACAGCCCGACAGGATGCTTTCAATTGTGCATCTGTAAAAGTTTCTGAGGGTCTTAGGGGCCAAGCTGAATTTCTTCAGCCTCCTGAGGTTGAAGAGGCGCTGTTGCGAGGCGCCTCACTGTCTGATGATGTTAATAATGACTGTAAACTCTTTTGGCCTCGAGGAGTGTCTCCTCTTTAACATCAAAGACTGTGATTTAATCACCAATACATGAAGCCAATCATCAGACTGGAGAAATGCTGGGATTTAATTATACTACACACACACACACACACACACACACACACACACCGACCAGCTCGTCAGCTTTCTGCTCATTGATTAAAATCTATTCAGCACCGTTCCAGACAGCAGACAGACAGCTAGGAGTGAGGCTGAAGCATCAAAGCAGTTTTAAAACGCTGGACTTCTTAAATGACTGGAGCTGATTGACGTTATTAGAATTAATGTATTCACAGTTTTATCTCGGAGTTTCAGAGAGACTTTAACTTGCTTAGAACTTGCCTCAATAACTTTTTGCAAAACCGGCACCATCAGATCTAACTCGTGGGAATCGAACTGGATTTAATTTTGCCAATAAAGTCTCAATACATTGAAAAGTAAAAAAAAACTGCGTTATTCAATAAGACTTGATTAAACTTAGCCATGAAATAAAGCCTTAGTTTTCAAGAGGCCAATCCGGAAGCTGCCTCAGTCCATACTGACCCACGCCATCTCATCCCATCGTGTGTGTGTGTGTCTGTGTGTGTGTGTCTGTGTGTGTCTGTGTGTCTGTGTCTGTGTGTGTGTGTGTGAGAGAGAGAGAAATGGGCCTGAAACCCTGTTTTAACTAGGATCCTTCCCTTGCTTATCCCACAGCTCTGATCTGATTGCATACTAGGGCTGCTCTAGGGGGGCCTCTAGTCTCTAAGTATGCCCCAAGGAAGGGAGGAAGAGGGCAGACTGGCACACCCCAATGTCTCTACGGCTGTTCCCAGACTCTGGTCTCTCAGTGCCCTCGGGGGTACAAGTACCCTCAGGGGCAAACAGGACAAACCCCAGTCTCACAGACTAACTGACAATACACACTGTCTGTTGGTGTGTCTGTCTGGGCCCAGATATGAAACAATGTCCCTCAGTGACAGACAAATTTGAAGTCAGCCCTATATTATTCAAATGATTAACAACTTCCTCTAGGAGTTCCTAGATGACCCTATCCAGCTGATGAAATGCCATGTAGCTAGAAACAGACAGTATACTTTTATAGGGCGATATGGCCAAAATATCAATGTTTTTGAAACAAAAAAGTTCTAAATATGCTTTTGAGTAGTTCATGACCCTAAGGTGGCAAAAGATCAATGATATGAGGCTTTCTCCATTCTGATTGTTTTATACCATTTCAATCCAACTTCCAGACATCTTTCCCCTTCACATTTTCATACATTTTCAGCTCTTTTGTTAGCATTTCCACACTGTGCCCATCAGAGCTAGCTGGGCAAAAATATGGGCAAAAATCTATGCCTAGTTATTTGATGAACTGTTGTAGTCATGGAAATAGAATGATTGTTTTAATTCTATAGTTGGAATATCGTGTGCAGCTCCTTGAATCCATTGTTGTTTGCCATGACGATGAATTAATCATCCAGGGAGGAGTTATTGACAGGGTAGGAACCAAAGTGTTGGTCATGTTTCCAGGTGAACCTAATTAGATGTTACATTATGTTTTCTTACCTCCATATAGCTAGTTAGCATATTCATGCTTCGCCTATTCCTCTCTGATTTAGAAGATACCGTTGCACAAACAACATGCTTATCTACACCAGCACTAGTACCAGGCTGTATTCGCTAGCTAGCTACGTGTGCAGCTAACTAACGATTGATTAGCATTAGTGGCTAACACAATTTATTTCTAACAACAACTTGCTAAGAAAAGACAAACTAGCAGACAGTAGGATACAAACTAATAGTGTAATTCTAGAAGGCTTGTGGAAAGCAGCATGTCACCAACATCTCTCTGCATCCATCTGACCACGCAGAGGGAACGGCTAGAAAGTTCTCTAGACTCACGCGGTCGAGAAACTGCTCTCCAATTGAGTGACAGGGAGCGGGGCTTGGTGTGACATGGGGCGGGGCTTGGTGTGACATGGGGCGGGGCTTGGTGTGACCGGGGGCGGGGCTTGGGGTGACCGGGGGTGGGGCTTGGGGTGACCGGGGGTGGGGCTTGGGGTGGGAAGTGGAATGCAGCAGGAGGAGAAAGACGATTCAAGTAGCAAACAGAGTGAACTGTAAAAATGGACACGAGTTGGAGCTGCGTATCACATTTAACAAGACAAACATTGAAATACCGTTAGAGAAGGTCAAGTAGAAACCCAAACCGGTTCCTGCATCAATACTGGTATGTAGTCAAATAAGGTATACTGCCCAGCCTTATACTTTACCTGTTCAGATGAATAGCCAGGTAGATAGAAACAGACAGTACCTGTTCAGATGAATAGCCAGGTAGATAGAAACAGACAGTACCTTTACCTGTTCAGATGAATAGCCAGGTAGATAGAAACAGACAGTACCTGTTCAGATGAATAGCCAGGTAGATAGAAACAGACAGTACCTTTACCTGTTCAGATGAATAGCTAGGTAGATAGAAACAGACAGTACCTTTACCTGTTCAGATGAATAGCTAGGTAGATAGAAACAGACAGTACCTTTACCTGTTCAGATGAATAGCCAGGTAGCTCGAAACAGACAGTACCTGTTCAGAGAGAGGAGCGATCCAGCCAGTGGTCTTTGTGGGTGACTCAGCTAGTCATATGATCTCTGTGCTGTAGGGCCTCCAGATGCCTTTACAACAGGAGCTATTTTTAGTACTGAGAGACCCAGCTGTTTCTCCTCTCCCTCTGTCATGGCTGATTCTTGTGCCAGCAGTAAGCTGCTGTTCCCTTCTCCCTCCCTGCTCCCCTGAGACCCATTCTGTTCTGAGGGAATAATGGTCCAAGGAGGAGGAGAAGGGGAGGAAGAGGAGATGGGATGGAGGGAGAATGGACCTCCTCCTGACAGAGATGAATCGTTATTTTTTTTGTATTATGTTAAACACAATAGCAACTGTTACTCCAGACCAGCTCTACATCTTATTGGCTTCGTTTGCATTCCAAATGAAACCTGATTCCCTTTATATATTACACTACTTTTCACCTGGGGCCCATAATGATTAGTGATGATTTAGGGAATGTGTTGCCATTCAACTCAGTCTGCTAACTCAGTGCACACATTGATATGCGTACAACGGTGCTTGGGGGTTGTGGGGGGGTGGGGGGGGGGGATGAAAGCCCATGTCTCTGTTTAGTCCTGACTCATAACATCTTAAAATGGTGTCAGACATGAACAAACATTGCCAAACATAGAATCTGAACAGCATCTGATTCCACAATTCAATTTTTTAACATTTTTTGCCCAAAAAATAACCAAGTAAAGTTTCAAAGTAGACGGCTAATGTCAGCTCAGTGGTCTAAAGTACTTAAGTGAAAATACTTTTTTGGGGGGGGGGGTTATCTGTACTTGATGATTTATATTTTTGACGCTTTTTTTGCCTGAAGAAAATCATGTTTTCCCTGACAGCCAAATGTCATTACATTTTTTAATGCTTAGCAGGACAGGAGATGGTCCAATTCATGCACTTATCAAGAGAACATTCCTTCTGCCTCTGATCTGGCGGACTGACTAAACACAAAATGCTTTGTTTGTAAATGATGTCTGAGGGTTAGAGTGTGACCCTGGCTATCCGTCAACACAATAAATAAGAAAATAATGCTGTCTGGTTAGCTTAATATAAGGAATTTAAATGGATTCCTACTATTACATGGCCTACTTATACTACCGTTCAAAAGTTTTTATTTTATTTTTAAAAAGCACATGTTTTGTCCATTAAAATAATATCAAATTGATCATAAATACAGTGTAGACATTGTTAATGTTGTAAATGACTATTGTAGCTGGAAACGGCAAATTATTTTATGGAATATCTACAGAGGTCCATTATCAGCAACCATCACTCCTGTGTTCCAATGGCACTTTGTGTTAGCTAATCCAAGTTTATCATTTTAAAAGGCTAATTCATCATTAGAAAACCCTTTTGCAATTATGTTAGCACCGCTGAAAACTGATTAAAGAAGCAATAAAACTGGCCTTCTTTAGACTAGTTGAGTGTCTGGAGCATCAGCATTTGTGGGTTCTATTACAGGTGTAGAGTGCATTCGCTGATGTGCACTATGGTGTTTGAGGGGGGGGGGGGGTGTAAAGCACTAAAGCCACAGTTGCCTGTGTCTCTGTTCAGTCTTAACTCATAGCATATTAACTTAGAGGGTGGATGTATAGCATATGGATTCCTTTTTTTGAAGCACTTAGTGGAACCGTCTTGTGATTTTTCCAAGCATGTGTTATCAATGGGTAGGCCTACTTGTTGTTGATTACTTCAAATGCACGCTCCTCTTGTTTTTGACTTAGACCCAGAGAGAGAAGGACAGAAGAGGAGGTTGGGTGGATGAGGGGGTGTTGAGGGGGACAGGACCCCTGACAGTCATAGGGTGGGGGTTGAGGGGGACAGGACCCCTGACAGTCATAGGGGGGACAGGACCCCTGACAGTCATAGGGTGGGGGTGGGGGTTGAGGGGACAGGACCCCTGACAGTCATAGGGTGGGGGTGGAGGGGGACAGGACCCCTGACAGTCATAGGGTGGGGGGGGACCCCTGACAGTCATAGGGTGGGGGTGGGGGTTGAGGGGGACAGGACCCCTGACAGTCATAGGGTGGTGGTGGGGGTGGAGGGGGACAGGACCCCTGACAGTCATAGGGTGGTGGTGGGGGTTGAGGGGGACAGGACCCCTGACAGTCATAGGGTGGGGGGGGACAGGACCCCTGACAGTCATAGGGTCGGGGGGGGACAGGACCCCTGACAGTCATACATGGATACTGTTACTTCTGATTTGTGTGTCTGTGGTACATTATTCCGTGTATAAAGTAGGACTACAGTAGGGAATACTGGTGCCCATGTGTTGTTGACCAAATCAACATCTAATTGTATTTGTCATGTAAACAGTTTACCACAGCTTTGTAATAGAAGAGGTGGTATGTTCAGTAATAGAAGAGGTGGTATGTCTAGTAATAGAAGAGATGGTATGTCTAGTAATAGAAGAGGTGGTATGTCTAGTAATAGAAGAGATGGTATGTCTAGTAATAGAAGAGATGGTAATAGAAGAGGTTGTATGTCTAGTAATAGAAGAGATGGTAATAGAAGAGGTGGTATGTTTAGTAATAGAAGAGGTGGTAATAGAAGAGGTGGTATGTATAGTAATAGAAGAGGTGGTATGTCTAGTAATAGAAGAGGTGGTATGTCTAGTAATAGAAGAGAAGGTATGTCTAGTAATAGAAGAGGTGGTATGTCTAGTAATAGAAGAGAAGGTATGTCTAGTAATAGAATAGGTGGTATGTCTAGTATTAGAAGAGGTGGTATGTCTAGTAATAGAAGAGGTGGTAATAGAAGTGGTGTGTGTGTGTGTGTGTGTGTGTGTTTGTGCGTGTGGTGATACGAAGGTTGTAAGGTTACGGAGTGATTAAAGGGCAAATAACCCTGATACATTGACAAATGAATTACCCAGCCGGACTGAATACACCTTTCCAATTTGTCGTGTTTCTATTAGATGGTAAAGGATGGTACACTGCACGACGGTGTTCTGTATAGAACGGGACTCCAGTTATTTCCTGTTACACATCGTCCCCTGCTTATGACACGTCAGGAAGTTAACACAAGTTAATTAGAATATTTCAATTTAGTTATATGCAGTATATTCGCTGAGGACAATTGTAGCTAATGATAACGCTAGGTACCGCAAAACTGTCTCTCTCTTTCTCCTCAGACCTGTGGGTAGCTGCTATATGAATATAACATGCCTCAAACTGTCTCTCTCTTTCTCCTCAGACCTGTGGGTAGCTGCTATATGAATATAACATGCCTCAAACTGTCTCTCTCTTTCTCCTCAGACCTGTGGGTAGCTGCTATATGAATATAACATGCCTTAAACTGTCTCTCTCTTTCTCCTCAGACCTGTGGGTAGCTGCTATATGAATATAACATGCCTCAAACTGTCTCTCTCTTTCTCCTCAGACCTGTGGGTAGCTGCTATATGAATATAACACGCCTTACAAGGACTCCTGGGTTATTACGGTTCATTTGCATTTGAGTGGCAGCAGGATTATATTGATGTTGAATGCTGAATGAGTCAATGAGAAGGAGTTTGACGTGCGGCTCAACAAACCCTTTTTCTGAAGGATAATGATACGTATATATTTTTTTAAACACGTTTTCTGTTACTCATGGAGGTACTTTGTGTATATAAATCTCAGGCTGCATGATCACGTCTGCTGACGTTTGTAGATCTCCTGTAGACGCGGCCTTATTCTAACCAAACCCTTACAGTTCGATTTTAAACCGTACAGAGTGGAGAGGAGAGGAGAGGAAAAAGAAAGTTCTAGAGACTTCTTCAGCAGACTGATCTGAAAGGCCATGACACTTCACATTAACAGGAACACCCTCACAGCAAGAGCCTTTTTGATTGGCTGGTGGGTGGCGGCGGTGACACAGAGAGAGAGAGAGAGAGAGAGAGAGCACACGTCTCAAATGGCAACCTATTCCCTATATAGTGCACTACTTTTGACCAGGGCCCATAAGCACATCAAAAAAAAGGGCCTAGCTATGTGGCCGAGGCTGTTAAGACGTGTCGAAAACTAGTGTAAAGGAATAGGGTGCCAATCGGGACGTAGACAGAGAGAGAAAAGTGAGAACAGCTCTTGTCTGTCTTCATTGACATTTCCATGGCGGCTGGTCTCTCCTTTCTCTCCGAGTGACCTCTATGAATTTAATTAGCATATTGTAGACCTGGAGGGGTTTCGGTTTAAAGATCACCCCTTCATTCTGACTCCCCGACCGGGCCCCACATCATGGATGCATCCCAAATTGCATCCCAATTCCCTACATAGTGCACTAGGTTTGACCAGAGCCCTATAGGCCTAGGATGCTATTTGGGACGCAAACCCAGTGATTCTCGCAGGGTTCAGAATCTGAATGGAAGGGAAATAATGAGCTCTTGTAGTCGTTAAATGATATCCTCTCCACTCCACAAGCCATCACTCTAGTTCATAATGAATGTAGCCCCAGCCTTATAGGCTTTGGTGATTAGTTAAACGTATGGAACAATATTTACCTGGGTGAAACATCCAATCAGGTGAGCCTATGTTATCCCTCCTTACAACCAGATGGGTCGTTGGGAGCATACATAAATTATTGGCTACACAGACACCAGTCAACCGTCTGGGAATTTCCAGGGATAAGGTTATATATATATATATATATATAATACCCCTGTGAAACATTTCATCTTTTTATTTTCTAGATATGAACTGAGTAAGGAAGGTAAATGTAGTACTGGGGATGTTCTATTGAACTGGTTGAACTGACTCGTCAGAGTAGAGTTGTAATTGGGTGTATATATATCTCTATATCTCTTATAAAGGCTGTGCTAATTCAATATGAATATACTCGGAACACTTACATCACTTTCACGTCTACTGTACTGTGCTGCAATTGGTCTACTGTAGACCAGGTAGTCTCTGATTGGTCTACTGTAGACCAGGTAGTCCCTGATTGGTCTACTGTAGACCACATAGTCCCTGATTGGTCTGCTGTAGACCAGGTAGTCTCTGATTGGTCTACTGTAGACCAGGTAGTCTCTGATTGGTCTACTGTAGACCACATAGTCCCTGATTGGTCTGCTGTAGACCAGGTAGTCTCTGATTGGTCTACTGTAGACCAGGTAGTCTCTGATTGGTCTACTGTAGACCAGGTAGTCTCTGATTGGTCTACTGTAGACCAGGTAGTCTCTGATTGGTCTACTGTAGACCAGGTAGTCTCTGATTGGTCTACTGTAGACCAGGTAGTCCCTGATTGGTCTACTGTAGACCAGGTAGTCCCTGATTGGTCTACTGTAGACCAGGTAGTCTCTGATTGGTCTACTGTAGACCAGGTAGTCCCTGATTGGTCTACTGTAGACCAGGTAGTCTCTGATTGGTCTACTGTAGACCAGGTAGTCCCTGATTGGTCTACTGTAGACCAGGTAGTCTCTGATTGGTCTACTGTAGACCAGGTAGTCCCTGATTGTTCTACTGTAGACCAGGTAGTCTCTGATTGGTCTACTGTAGACCAGGTGGTCCCTGATTGGTCTACTGTAGACCACGTAGTCCCTGATTGGTCTGCTGTAGACCAGGTAGTCTCTGATTGGTCTGCTGTAGACCAGGTAGTCCCTGATTGGTCTGCTGTAGACCAGGTAGTCTCTGATTGGTCTGCTGTAGACCAGGTAGTCCCTGATTGGTCTACTGTAGACCAGGTAGTCTCTGATTGGTCTACCGTAGACCAGGTAGTCTCTGATTGGTCTACCGTAGACCAGGTAGTCCCTGATTGGTCTACTATAGACCAGGTAGTCCCTGATTGGTCTACTATAGGGTTGCAACAATTCTTGTAGGATTTCCAACATTTCTGGAAGATTCCTGGATTGCTGGAAAACCAGGGTATTTGGGGGAAGTTACTGGTATTTTGCTAACTTATTCTACTGTCACAAGAGAAAGAGTGTAAAGTTGGGCGTACAATTTGAAACCGAGACCCCACAGACAATAGTCATGACATGTTTCCCAAGCCCTGGGCTAATGTGTATGTATTCTACCCTGACAAATGATCTCTTTCTTAGGCTATTATCACCCTCTGCTCTGCATCACAGACCATAAATGTTTATGACGGGGAGTAGCAGAAAACTGAACCACACACACACACACACACACACACACACTACACACACTACACACACACACACACACACACACACACACACTACACACACACACACACACACACACACACACACACACACACACACACACACACACACACACACACACACACACACACACACACACACACACACACACACACACACACACACACTACACAGTATCTTGATCATCAGTCTTTCTATCTAACTCTGTTGCTGGCTGTTATAAACTAACACATGGAGACTCTGTTATCAACTAACACATGGAGACTCTGTTATCAACTAACACATGGAGACTCTGTTATCAACTAACACATGGAGACTCTGTTATAAACTAACACATGGAGACTCTGTTATCAACTAACACATGGAGACTCTGTTATAAACTAACACATGGAGACTCTGTTATCAACTAACACATGGAGACTCTGTTATCAACTAACACATGGAGACTCTGTTATCAACTAACACATGGAGACTCTGTTATAAACTAACACATGGAGACTCTGTTATCAACTAACACATGGAGACTCTGTTATAAACTAACACATGGAGACTCTGTTATCAACTAACACATGGAGACTCTGTTATCAACTAACACATGGAGACTCTGTTATCAACTAACACATGGAGACTCTGTTATCAACTAACACATGGAGACTCTGTTATAAACTAACACATGGAGACTCTGTTGCTGGCTGTTATAAACTAACACATGGAGACTCTGTTATCAACTAACACATGGAGACTCTGTTGCTGCCTGTTATTTATTTTATTTTTTATTTTACCTTTATTTAACCAGGCAAGTCAGTTAAGTACAAATTCTTATTTTCAATGACGGCCTGGGAACACATGGAGACTGTTATCAACTAACACATGGAGACTCTGTTGCTGCCTGTTATAAACTAACACATGGAGACTCTGTTGCTGCCTGTTATAAACTAACACATGGAGACTCTGTTATAAACTAACACATGGAGACTCTGTTATAAACTAACACATGGAGACTGTTGATGCCTGTTATAAACTAACACATGGAGACTCTGTTGTTGCCTGTTATAAACTAACACATGGAGACTCTGTTGCTGCCTGTTATAAACTAACACATGGAGACTCTGTTGCTGCCTGTTATCAACTAACACATGGAGACTCTGTTGCTGCCTGTTATAAACTAACACATGGAGACTCTGTTGCTGCCTGTTATAAACTAACACATGGAGACTCTGTTGCTGCCTGTTATAAACTAACACATGGAGACTCTGTTGCTGCCTGTTATAAACTAACACATGGAGACTCTGTTGCTGCCTGTTATCAACTAACACATGGAGACTCTGTTGCTGCCTGTTATCAACTAACTCATGGAGACTCTGTTATAAATTAACACATGGAGACTCTGTTGCTGCCTGTTATAAACTAACACATGGAGACTCTGTTGCTGCCTGTTATAAACTAACACATGGAGACTCTGTTGCTGCCTGTTATCAACTAACACATGGAGACTCTGTTGCTGCCTGTTATCAACTAACTCATGGAGACTCTGTTATAAATTAACACATGGAGACTCTGTTGCTGCCTGTTATAAACTAACACATGGAGACTCTGTTGCTGCCTGTTATAAACTAACACATGGAGACTCTGTTGCTGCCTGTTATAAACTAACACATGGAGACTCTGTTGCTGCCTGTTATAAACTAACACATGGAGACTCTGTTGCTGCCTGTTATCAACTAACACATGGAGACTCTGTTGCTGCCTGTTATTTATTTTATTTTTTATTTTACCTTTATTTAACCAGGCAAGTCAGTTAAGTACAAATTCTTATTTTCAATGACGGCCTGGGAACACATGGAGACTGTTATCAACTAACACATGGAGACTCTGTTGCTGCCTGTTATAAACTAACACATGGAGACTCTGTTGCTGCCTGTTATAAACTAACACATGGAGACTCTGTTATAAACTAACACATGGAGACTCTGTTATAAACTAACACATGGAGACTGTTGATGCCTGTTATAAACTAACACATGGAGACTCTGTTGTTGCCTGTTATAAACTAACACATGGAGACTCTGTTGCTGCCTGTTATAAACTAACACATGGAGACTCTGTTGCTGCCTGTTATCAACTAACACATGGAGACTCTGTTGCTGCCTGTTATAAACTAACACATGGAGACTCTGTTGCTGCCTGTTATAAACTAACACATGGAGACTCTGTTGCTGCCTGTTATAAACTAACACATGGAGACTCTGTTGCTGCCTGTTATCAACTAACACATGGAGACTCTGTTGCTGCCTGTTATCAACTAACTCATGGAGACTCTGTTATAAATTAACACATGGAGACTCTGTTATCAACTAACACATGGAGACTGTTGATGCCTGTTATAAACTAACACATGGAGACTCTGTTGCTGCCTGTTATAAACTAACACATGGAGACTCTGTTGCTGCCTGTTATCAACTAACACATGGAGACTCTGTTGCTGCCTGTTATAAACTAACACATGGAGACTCTGTTGCTGCCTGTTATAAACTAACACATGGAGACTCTGTTGCTGCCTGTTATAAACTAACACATGGAGACTCTGTTGCTGCCTGTTATAAACTAACACATGGAGACTCTGTTGCTGCCTGTTATCAACTAACACATGGAGACTCTGTTGCTGCCTGTTATCAACTAACTCATGGAGACTCTGTTATAAATTAACACATGGAGACTCTGTTGCTGCCTGTTATAAACTAACACATGGAGACTCTGTTGCTGCCTGTTATAAACTAACACATGGAGACTCTGTTGCTGCCTGTTATAAACTAACACATGGAGACTCTGTTGCTGCCTGTTATAAACTAACACATGGAGACTCTGTTGCTGCCTGTTATAAACTAACACATGGAGACTCTGTTGCTGCCTGTTATAAACTAACACATGACATTGCTTATTGGCTTGTGATGTCAGCTAAGGCATTTAATTTGGTGATTTATCACCAGTTTACCACAAAGCTCTCCACTCTGACACTGCGACACGCCACTTTGAAAAATCACTCACTGCTGTATCATTCACAGGAGAAAAGAAACGTGTCTGGCTGTCTGGCTGTCTGGCTGTCTGGCTGTCTGGCTGTCTGGCTGTCTAGCTGTCTGGCTGTCTTATGTCTTATGTAGTGCTATAGACCACATGTCTTATGTAGTGCCTATGGACCACATGTCTTATGGAGTGCTATAGACCACATGTCTTATGTAGTGCCTATAGACCACATGTCTTATGTAGTGCCTATAGACCACATGTCTTATGTAGTGCCTATGGACCACATGTCTTATGGAGTGCCTATGGACCACATGTCTTATGTAGTGCTATAGACCACATGTCTTATGTAGTGCTATAGACCACATGTCTTATGTAGTGCTATAGACCACATGTCTTATGTAGTGCTATAGACCACATGTCTTATGGAGCGCCTATGGACCACATGTCTTATGTAGTGCCTATAGACCACATGTCTTATGTAGTGCTATAGACCACATGTCTTATGTAGTGCTATAGACCACATGTCTTATGTAGTGCTATAGACCACATGTCTTATGTAGTGCTATAGACCACATGTCTTATGGAGCGCCTATGGACCACATGTCTTATGTAGTGCTATAGACCACATGTCTTATGTAGTGCTATAGACCACATGTCTTATGTAGTGCCTATGGACCACATGTCTTATGGAGTGCTATAGACCACATGTCTTATGTAGTGCTATAGACCACATGTCTTATGTAGTGCTATGGACCACATGTCTTATGGAGTGCCTATGGACCACATGTCTTATGTAGTGCTATAGACCACATGTCTTATGTAGTGCTATAGACCACATGTCTTATGGAGCGCCTATGGACCACATGTCTTATGTAGTGCTATAGACCACATGTCTTATGTAGTGCTATAGACCACATGTCTTATGTAGTGCCTATGGACCACATGTCTTATGGAGTGCTATAGACCACATGTCTTATGTAGTGCTATAGACCACATGTCTTATGTAGTTCTATGGACCACATGTCTTATGGAGTGCCTATGGACCACATGTCTTATGTAGTGCTATAGACCACATGTCTTATGTAGTGCTATAGACCACATGTCTTATGTAGTGCTATAGACCACATGTCTTATGTAGTGCTATAGACCACATGTCTTATGGAGTGCCTATGGACCACATGTCTTATGTAGTGCTATAGACCACATGTCTTATGTAGTGCTATAGACCACATGTCTTATGTAGTGCTATAGACCACATGTCTTATGTAGTGCTATAGACCACATGTCTTATGTAGTGCTATAGACCACATGTCTTATGGAGTGCTATAGACCACATGTCTTATGTAGTGCCTATGGACCACATGTCTTATGGAGTGCTATAGACCACATGTCTTATGGAGTGCCTATAGACCACATGTCTTATGTAGTGCCTATAGACCACATGTCTTATGGAGCGCCTATAGACCACATGTCTTATGGAGTGCCTATGGACCACATGTCTTATGGAGTGCCTATGGACCACATGTCTTATGTAGTGCTATGGACCACATGTCTTATGGAGTGCCTATGGACCACATGTCTTATGAAGTGCCTATGGACCACATGTCTTATGAAGTGCCTATGGACCACATGTCTTATGTAGTGCTATAGACCACATGTCTTATGTAGTGCTATAGACCACATGTCTTATGTAGTGCTATAGACCACATGTCTTATGTAGTGTCTATGGTCCACATGTCTTATGTAGTGTCTAGAAACCACATGTGTTCTTTGGTGATTAAAGTGGCCCTGTGAACTAAATTAGGTGAGCTGTCGTAGATGGAACAACGGGAATGAGGACTGTCACGGTAGATGGAACAACAGGAATGAGGACTGTCACGGTAGATGGAACAACAGGAATGAGGACTGTCACGGTAGATGTAACAACGGGAATGAGGACTGCCACAGTAGATGTAACAACAGGGATGAGGACTGTCACGGTAGATGGAACATCAGGAATGAGGACTGCCATTGCTGATGGAACAACAGGGATGAGGACTGCCATGGTAGATGGAACAACGGGAATGAGGACTGCCATTGCTGATGGAACAACAGGAATGAGGACTGCCACGGTAGATGGAACAACAGGAATGAGGACTGCCATGGTAGATGGAACAACGGGAATGAGGACTGCCATTGCTGATGGAACAACAGGAATGAGGACTGCCATTGCTGATGGAACAACAGGAATGAGGACTGCCATTGCAGATGGAACAACAGGGATGAGGACTGCCACGGTAGATGGAACAACAGGAATGAGGACTGCCATGGTAGCTGGAACAACGGGAATGAGGACTGCCATTGCAGATGGAACAACAGGGATGAGGACTGCCATTGCTGATGGAACAACAGGAATGAGGATGCCACAGTAGATGGAACAACAGGAATGAGGACTGCCACGGTAGATGGAACAACAGGAATGAGGACTTCCATCGTACATGTAACAACAGGGATGAGGACTGCTATGGTAGATGTAACAACAGGAATGAGGACTGCCACGGTAGATGGATCATCAGGAATGAGGACTGCCACGGTAGATGGAACATCAGAAATGAGGACTGCCATCGTACATGTAACAACAGGAATGAGGACTGCCACAGTAGATGGAACAACAGGAATGAGGACTGCCACAGTAGATGGAACAACAGGAATGAGGACTGCCATGGTAGATGGAACAACGGGAATGAGGACTGCCATTGCTGATGGAACAACAGGAATGAGGACTGCCATTGCTGATGGAACAACAGGAATGAGGACTGCCATTGCAGATAGAACAACAGGGATGAGGACTGCCACGGTAGATGGAACAACAGGAATGAGGACTGCCATGGTAGCTGGAACAACGGGAATGAGGACTGCCATTGCAGATGGAACAACAGGGATGAGGACTGCCATTGCTGATGGAACAACAGGAATGAGGATGCCACAGTAGATGGAACAACAGGAATGAGGACTGCCACGGTAGATGGAACAACAGGAATGAGGACTTCCATCGTACATGTAACAACAGGGATGAGGACTGCTATGGTAGATGTAACAACAGGAATGAGGACTGCCACGGTAGATGGATCATCAGGAATGAGGACTGCCACGGTAGATGGAACATCAGAAATGAGGACTGCCATCGTACATGTAACAACAGGAATGAGGACTGCCACAGTAGATGGAACAACAGGAATGAGGACTGTCACAGTAGATGGAACAACAGGAATGAGGACTGCCATTGCAGATGGAACAACAGGGATGAGGACTGCCACGGTAGATGGAACATCAGGAATGAGGATGCCACGGTAGATTTAACAATAGGAATGAGGACTGTCACGGTAGATGTAACAACAGGAAGGAGGACTGCCACGGTAGATGGATCATCAGGAATGAGGACTGCCACAGTAGATGGAACAACATTGATGAGGACTGCTATGGTAGATGGAACAACAGGGATGAGGACTGCCACAGTAGATGGAACAACATTGATGAGGACTGCTATGGTAGATGGAACAACAGGGATGAGGAATCCTCCCTGCCTGGTCTTCTAACACACTCGGGTATAGATACATTTTACATTTAGTGTCTTTTGTTTGAATGAATTCACAACTGTTTTGGTAAAATGGGAAAATCCATCTCCTGGCTGGAGAACAATGATGTACATGCTATCCGTTGGTGATTAAATTAGTTCTATAGTTCTATACTATACGGCACGGTACACTTCATTTACACATGTAAAACCCACCTCAACCTTCTATAGGGCCTCAAGAACATTATAGCATTCACAACATTGGCCAATACATTTTATCTGTTGGTAATACATGAGTTCTATAGAGTACGGTAATGAGGACTATACAATACTATACTGTACATTACTGAGCTATGTAGAGTACTGTACATAACTGTGTTCTATACTGTACATTACTGAGCTATATAATGTACTATACTGTACATTACTGAGTTCTATAATGTACTATACTGTACATTACTGAGTTCTATGCAGTACAGTACTATATTAGTCTCCATGTTGTGTTCTATACTTTATTAGTCTCCATGTTGTGTTCTATACAGTACAGTACTATATTAGTCTCCATGTTGTGTTCTATACTATATTAGTCTCCATGTTGTGTTCTATACTATATTAGTCTCCATGTTGTGTTCTATACTATACTAGTCTCCATGTTGTGTTCTATACTATATTAGTCTCCATGTTGTGTTCTATACAGTACAGTACTATATTAGTCTCCATGTTGTGTACTATACTATATTAGTCTCCATGTTGTGTTCTATACTATATTAGTCTCCATGTTGTGTTCTATACTATACTAGTCTCCATGTTGTGTTCTATACTATATTAGTCTCCATGTTCTATACAGTACAGTACTATATTAGTCTCCATGGTGTGTTCTATACAGTACAGTGCTATATTAGTCTCCATGTTGTGTTCTATACTATATTAGTCTCCATGTTGTGTACTATACTATACTAGTCTCCATGTTGTGTACTATACTATATTAGTCTCCATGTTGTGTTCTATACTATAGTAGTCTCCATGTTGTGTTCTATACAGTACAGTACTATATTAGTCTCCATGTTGTGTTCTATACAGTACAGTACTATATTAGTCTCCATGGTGTGTTCTATACAGTACAGTGCTATATTAGTCTCCATGTTGTGTTCTATACTATATTAGTCTCCATGTTGTGTTCTATACTATACTAGTTTCCATGTTGTGTTCTATACTATACTAGTCTCCATGTTGTGTTCTATACTATACTAGTCTCCATGTTGTGTTCTATACTATATTAGTCTCCATGTTGTGTTCTATACTATACTAGTCTCCATGTTGTGTTCTATACTATATTAGCCTCCATGTTGTGTTCTATACTATACTAGTCTCCATGTTGTGTTCTATACTATATTAGTCTCCATGTTGTGTTCTATACTATATTAGTCTCCATGTTGTGTTCTATACTATACTAGTCTCCATGTTGTGTTCTATACTATACTAGTCTCCATGTTGTGTTCTATACTATATTAGTCTCCATGTTGTGTTCTATACTATATTAGTCTCCATGTTGTGTTCTATACTATACTAGTCTCCATGTTGTGTTCTATACTATATTAGTCTCCATGTTGTGTTCTATACTATATTAGTCTCCATGTTGTGTTCTATACTATATTAGTCTCCATGTTGTGTTCTATACTATATTAGTCTCCATGTTGTGTTCTATACTATATTAGTCTCCATGTTGTGTTCTATACTATACTAGTCTCCATGTTGTGTTCTATACTATACTAGTCTCCATGTTGTGTTCTATACTATATTAGTCTCCATGTTGTGTTCTATACTATATTAGCCTCCATGTTGTGTTCTATACTATACTAGTCTCCATGTTGTGTTCTATACTATATTAGTCTCCATGTTGTCTTCTATACTATATTAGTCTCCATGTTGTGTTCTATACAGTACAGTACTATATTAGTCTCCATGTTGTGTTCTATACTAGTCTCCATGTTGTGTTCTATACTATACTAGTCTCCATGTTGTGTTCTATACTATATTAGTCTCCATGTTGTGTTCTATACTATATTAGTCTCCATGTTGTGTTCTATACTATACTAGTCTCCATGTTGTGTTCTATACTATACTAGTCTCCATGTTGTGTTCTATACTATATTAGTCTCCATGTTGTGTTCTATACTATACTAGTCTCCATGTTGTGTTCTATACTATATTAGTCTCCATGTTGTGTTCTATACTATACTAGTCTCCATGTTGTGTTCTATACTATACTAGTCTCCATGTTGTGTTCTATACTATATTAGTCTCCATGTTGTGTTCTATACTATATTAGTCTCCATGTTGTGTTCTATACTATATTAGTCTCCATGTTGTGTTCTATACAGTACAGTACTATATTAGTCTCCATGGTGTGTTCTATACTATATTAGTCTCCATGTTGTGTTCTATACTATATTAGTCTCCATGTTGTGTTCTATACAGTACAGTACTATATTAGTCTCCATGGTGTGTTCTATACTATATTAGTCTCCATGTTGTGTTCTATACTATATTAGTCTCCATGTTGTGTTATATACAGTACAGTACTATATTAGTGTCCATGTTGTGTTCTATACAGTACAGTACTATATTAGTCTCCATGTTGTGTTCTATACTATATTAGTCTCCATGTTGTGTTCTATACTTTATTAGTCTCCATGTTGTGTTCTATACTATATTAGTCTCCATGTTGTGTTCTATACTATATTAGTCTCCATGTTGTGTTCTATACTATATTAGTCTCCATGTTGTGTTCTATACTATATTAGTCTCCATGTTGTGTTCTATACTATATTAGTCTCAATGTTGTGTTCTATACAGTACAGTACTATATTAGTCTCCATGGTGTGTTCTATACTATATTAGTCTCCATGTTGTGTTCTATACTATACTAGTCTCCATGTTGTGTTCTATACTATATTAGTCTCCATGTTGTGTTCTATACTATACTAGTCTCAATGTTGTGTTCTATACAGTACAGTACTATATTAGTCTCCATGTTGTGTTCTATACTATATTAGTCTCCATGTTGTGTTCTATACTATATTAGTCTCAATGTTGTGTTCTATACAATACAGTACTATATTAGTCTCCATGGTGTGTTCTATACTATATTAGTCTCCATGTTGTGTTCTATACTATATTAGTCTCCATGTTGTGTTCTATACTATACTAGTCTCCATGTTGTGTTCTATACTATACTAGTCTCCATGTTGTGTTCTATACTATAGTAGTCTCCATGTTGTGTTCTATACTAGTCTCCATGTTGTGTTCTATACTATATTAGTCTCCATGTTGTGTTATATACAGTACAGTACTATATTAGTCTCCATGTTGTGTTCTATACTATATTAGTCTCCATGTTGTGTTCTATACTATAATAGTCTCCATGTTGTGTTATATACAGTACAGTACTATATTAGTCTCCATGTTGTGTTCTATACTATATTAGTCTCCATGTTGTGTTCTATACTATATTAGTCTCCATGTTGTGTTCTATACAGTACAGTACTATATTAGTCTCCATGTTGTGTTATATACTATATTAGTCTCCATGTTGTGTTATATACAGTACAGTACTATATTAGTCTCCATGTTGTGTTCTATACTATATTAGTCTCCATGTTGTGTTCTATACTATATTAGTCTCCATGTTGTGTTCTATACAGTGCAGTACTATATTAGTCTCCATGTTGTGTTATATACTATATTAGTCTCCATGTTGTGTTATATACAGTACAGTACTATATTAGTCTCCATGTTGTGTTCTATACTATATTAGTCTCCATGTTGTGTTCTATACTATATTAGTCTCCATGTTGTGTTCTATACAGTACAGTACTATATTAGTCTCCATGTTGTGTTCTATACAGTACAGTACTATATTAGTCTCCATGTTGTGTTCTATACTATACTAGTCTCCATGTTGTGTTCTATACTATATTAGTCTCCATGTTGTGTTCTATACTATACTAGTCTCCATGTTGTGTTCTATACTATATTAGTCTCCATGTTGTGTTCTATACTATATTAGTCTCCATGTTGTGTTCTATACTATATTAGTCTCCATGTTGTGTTCTATACTATATTAGTCTCCATGTTGTGTTCTATACAGTACAGTACTATATTAGTCTCCATGTTGTGTTCTATACTATATTAGTCTCCATGTTGTGTTCTATACTATATTAGTCTCCATGTTGTGTTCTATACAGTACAGTACTATATTAGTCTCCATGTTGTGTTCTATACTATATTAGTCTCCATGTTGTGTTCTATACTATATTAGTCTCCATGTTGTGTTCTATACTATATTAGTCTCCATGTTGTGTTCTATACTATATTAGTCTCCATGTTGTGTTCTATACTATATTAGTCTCCATGTTGTGTTCTATACAGCACAGTACTATATTAGTCTCCATGTTGTGTTCTATACTATATTAGTCTCCATCTTGTGTTCTATACAGCACAGTACTATATTAGTCTCCATGTTGTGTTCTATACAGTACAGTACTATATTAGTCTCCATGTTGTGTTCTATACTATATTAGTCTCCATGTTGTGTTCTATACTAGTCTCCATGTTGTGTTCTATACTATACTAGTCTCCATGTTGTGTTCTATACAGTACAGTACTATATTAGTCTCCATGTTGTGTTCTATACTATACTAGTCTCCATGTTGTGTTCTATACAGTACAGTACTATATTAGTCTCCATGTTGTGTTCTATACTATACTAGTCTCCATGTTGTGTTCTATACAGTACAGTACTATATTAGTCTCCATGTTGTGTTCTATACTATATTAGTCTCCATGTTGTGTTCTATACTATATTAGTCTCCATGTTGTGTTCTATACAGTACAGTACTATATTAGTCTCCATGTTGTGTTCTATACTATATTAGTCTCCATGTTGTGTTCTATACTATATTAGTCTCCATGTTGTGTTCTATACTATATTAGTCTCCATGTTGTGTTCTATACTATATTAGTCTCCATGTTGTGTTCTATACTATATTAGTCTCCATGTTGTGTTCTATACTATATTAGTCTCCATGTTGTGTTCTATACTATATTAGTCTCCATGTTGTGTTCTATACTATATTAGTCTCCAGGTTGTGTTCTATACTATATTAGTCTCCATGTTGTGTTCTATACAGCACAGTACTATATTAGTCTCCATGTTGTGTTCTATACTATACTAGTCTCCATGTTGTGTTCTATACTATATTAGTCTCCATGTTGTGTTCTATACTATATTAGTCTCCATGTTGTGTTCTATACAGTACAGTACTATATTAGTCTCCATGTTGTGTTCTATACTAGTCTCCATGTTGTGTTCTATACTATACTAGTCTCCATGTTGTGTTCTATACTATATTAGTCTCCATGTTGTGTTCTATACTATATTAGTCTCCATGTTGTGTTCTATACTATACTAGTCTCCATGTTGTGTTCTATACTATACTAGTCTCCATGTTGTGTTCTATACTATATTAGTCTCCATGTTGTGTTCTATACTATACTAGTCTCCATGTTGTGTTCTATACTATATTAGTCTCCATGTTGTGTTCTATACTATACTAGTCTCCATGTTGTGTTCTATACTATACTAGTCTCCATGTTGTGTTCTATACTATATTAGTCTCCATGTTGTGTTCTATACTATATTAGTCTCCATGTTGTGTTCTATACTATATTAGTCTCCATGTTGTGTTCTATACAGTACAGTACTATATTAGTCTCCATGGTGTGTTCTATACTATATTAGTCTCCATGTTGTGTTCTATACTATATTAGTCTCCATGTTGTGTTATATACAGTACAGTACTATATTAGTGTCCATGTTGTGTTCTATACAGTACAGTACTATATTAGTCTCCATGTTGTGTTCTATACTATATTAGTCTCCATGTTGTGTTCTATACTTTATTAGTCTCCATGTTGTGTTCTATACTATATTAGTCTCCATGTTGTGTTCTATACTATATTAGTCTCCATGTTGTGTTCTATACTATATTAGTCTCCATGTTGTGTTCTATACTATATTAGTCTCCATGTTGTGTTCTATACTATATTAGTCTCAATGTTGTGTTCTATACAGTACAGTACTATATTAGTCTCCATGGTGTGTTCTATACTATATTAGTCTCCATGTTGTGTTCTATACTATACTAGTCTCCATGTTGTGTTCTATACTATATTAGTCTCCATGTTGTGTTCTATACTATACTAGTCTCAATGTTGTGTTCTATACAGTACAGTACTATATTAGTCTCCATGTTGTGTTCTATACTATATTAGTCTCCATGTTGTGTTCTATACTATATTAGTCTCAATGTTGTGTTCTATACAATACAGTACTATATTAGTCTCCATGGTGTGTTCTATACTATATTAGTCTCCATGTTGTGTTCTATACTATATTAGTCTCCATGTTGTGTTCTATACTATACTAGTCTCCATGTTGTGTTCTATACTATACTAGTCTCCATGTTGTGTTCTATACTATATTAGTCTCCATGTTGTGTTCTATACTATATTAGTCTCCATGTTGTGTTCTATACTATACTAGTCTCCATGTTGTGTTCTATACTATATTAGTCTCCATGTTGTGTTCTATACTATACTAGTCTCCATGTTGTGTTCTATACTATATTAGTCTCCATGTTGTGTTCTATACTATATTAGTCTCCATGTTGTGTTCTATACTATATTAGTCTCCATGTTGTGTTCTATACTATATTAGTCTCCATGTTGTGTTCTATACTATATTAGTCTCCATGTTGTGTTCTATACTATATTAGTCTCCATGTTGTGTTCTATACTATATTAGTCTCAATGTTGTGTTCTATACAATACAGTACTATATTAGTCTCCATGGTGTGTTCTATACTATATTAGTCTCCATGTTGTGTTCTATACTATATTAGTCTCCATGTTGTGTTCTATACTATACTAGTCTCCATGTTGTGTTCTATACTATACTAGTCTCCATGTTGTGTTCTATACTATAGTAGTCTCCATGTTGTGTTCTATACTAGTCTCCATGTTGTGTTCTATACTATATTAGTCTCCATGTTGTGTTATATACAGTACAGTACTATATTAGTCTCCATGTTGTGTTCTATACTATATTAGTCTCCATGTTGTGTTCTATACTATAATAGTCTCCATGTTGTGTTATATACAGTACAGTACTATATTAGTCTCCATGTTGTGTTCTATACTATATTAGTCTCCATGTTGTGTTCTATACTATATTAGTCTCCATGTTGTGTTCTATACAGTACAGTACTATATTAGTCTCCATGTTGTGTTATATACTATATTAGTCTCCATGTTGTGTTATATACAGTACAGTACTATATTAGTCTCCATGTTGTGTTCTATACTATATTAGTCTCCATGTTGTGTTCTATACTATATTAGTCTCCATGTTGTGTTCTATACAGTGCAGTACTATATTAGTCTCCATGTTGTGTTATATACTATATTAGTCTCCATGTTGTGTTATATACAGTACAGTACTATATTAGTCTCCATGTTGTGTTCTATACTATATTAGTCTCCATGTTGTGTTCTATACTATATTAGTCTCCATGTTGTGTTCTATACAGTACAGTACTATATTAGTCTCCATGTTGTGTTCTATACAGTACAGTACTATATTAGTCTCCATGTTGTGTTCTATACTATACTAGTCTCCATGTTGTGTTCTATACTATATTAGTCTCCATGTTGTGTTCTATACTATACTAGTCTCCATGTTGTGTTCTATACTATATTAGTCTCCATGTTGTGTTCTATACTATATTAGTCTCCATGTTGTGTTCTATACTATATTAGTCTCCATGTTGTGTTCTATACTATATTAGTCTCCATGTTGTGTTCTATACAGTACAGTACTATATTAGTCTCCATGTTGTGTTCTATACTATATTAGTCTCCATGTTGTGTTCTATACTATATTAGTCTCCATGTTGTGTTCTATACAGTACAGTACTATATTAGTCTCCATGTTGTGTTCTATACTATATTAGTCTCCATGTTGTGTTCTATACTATATTAGTCTCCATGTTGTGTTCTATACTATATTAGTCTCCATGTTGTGTTCTATACTATATTAGTCTCCATGTTGTGTTCTATACTATATTAGTCTCCATGTTGTGTTCTATACAGCACAGTACTATATTAGTCTCCATGTTGTGTTCTATACTATATTAGTCTCCATGTTGTGTTCTATACAGCACAGTACTATATTAGTCTCCATGTTGTGTTCTATACAGTACAGTACTATATTAGTCTCCATGTTGTGTTCTATACTATATTAGTCTCCATGTTGTGTTCTATACTAGTCTCCATGTTGTGTTCTATACTATACTAGTCTCCATGTTGTGTTCTATACAGTACAGTACTATATTAGTCTCCATGTTGTGTTCTATACTATACTAGTCTCCATGTTGTGTTCTATACAGTACAGTACTATATTAGTCTCCATGTTGTGTTCTATACTATACTAGTCTCCATGTTGTGTTCTATACAGTACAGTACTATATTAGTCTCCATGTTGTGTTCTATACTATATTAGTCTCCATGTTGTGTTCTATACTATATTAGTCTCCATGTTGTGTTCTATACAGTACAGTACTATATTAGTCTCCATGTTGTGTTCTATACTATATTAGTCTCCATGTTGTGTTCTATACTATATTAGTCTCCATGTTGTGTTCTATACTATATTAGTCTCCATGTTGTGTTCTATACTATATTAGTCTCCATGTTGTGTTCTATACTATATTAGTCTCCATGTTGTGTTCTATACTATATTAGTCTCCATGTTGTGTTCTATACTATATTAGTCTCCATGTTGTGTTCTATACTATATTAGTCTCCATGTTGTGTTCTATACTATATTAGTCTCCATGTTGTGTTCTATACAGCACAGTACTATATTAGTCTCCATGTTGTGTTCTATACTATACTAGTCTCCATGTTGTGTTCTATACTATATTAGTCTCCATGTTGTGTTCTATACTATATTAGTCTCCATGTTGTGTTCTATACAGTACAGTACTATATTAGTCTCCATGTTGTGTTCTATACTAGTCTCCATGTTGTGTTCTATACTATACTAGTCTCCATGTTGTGTTCTATACTATATTAGTCTCCATGTTGTGTTCTATACTATATTAGTCTCCATGTTGTGTTCTATACTATACTAGTCTCCATGTTGTGTTCTATACTATACTAGTCTCCATGTTGTGTTCTATACTATATTAGTCTCCATGTTGTGTTCTATACTATACTAGTCTCCATGTTGTGTTCTATACTATATTAGTCTCCATGTTGTGTTCTATACTATACTAGTCTCCATGTTGTGTTCTATACTATACTAGTCTCCATGTTGTGTTCTATACTATATTAGTCTCCATGTTGTGTTCTATACTATATTAGTCTCCATGTTGTGTTCTATACTATATTAGTCTCCATGTTGTGTTCTATACAGTACAGTACTATATTAGTCTCCATGGTGTGTTCTATACTATATTAGTCTCCATGTTGTGTTCTATACTATATTAGTCTCCATGTTGTGTTATATACAGTACAGTACTATATTAGTGTCCATGTTGTGTTCTATACAGTACAGTACTATATTAGTCTCCATGTTGTGTTCTATACTATATTAGTCTCCATGTTGTGTTCTATACTTTATTAGTCTCCATGTTGTGTTCTATACTATATTAGTCTCCATGTTGTGTTCTATACTATATTAGTCTCCATGTTGTGTTCTATACTATATTAGTCTCCATGTTGTGTTCTATACTATATTAGTCTCCATGTTGTGTTCTATACTATATTAGTCTCAATGTTGTGTTCTATACAGTACAGTACTATATTAGTCTCCATGGTGTGTTCTATACTATATTAGTCTCCATGTTGTGTTCTATACTATACTAGTCTCCATGTTGTGTTCTATACTATATTAGTCTCCATGTTGTGTTCTATACTATACTAGTCTCAATGTTGTGTTCTATACAGTACAGTACTATATTAGTCTCCATGTTGTGTTCTATACTATATTAGTCTCCATGTTGTGTTCTATACTATATTAGTCTCAATGTTGTGTTCTATACAATACAGTACTATATTAGTCTCCATGGTGTGTTCTATACTATATTAGTCTCCATGTTGTGTTCTATACTATATTAGTCTCCATGTTGTGTTCTATACTATACTAGTCTCCATGTTGTGTTCTATACTATACTAGTCTCCATGTTGTGTTCTATACTATATTAGTCTCCATGTTGTGTTCTATACTATATTAGTCTCCATGTTGTGTTCTATACTATACTAGTCTCCATGTTGTGTTCTATACTATATTAGTCTCCATGTTGTGTTCTATACTATATTAGTCTCCATGTTGTGTTCTATACTATATTAGTCTCCATGTTGTGTTCTATACTATATTAGTCTCCATGTTGTGTTCTATACTATATTAGTCTCCATGTTGTGTTCTATACTATACTAGTCTCCATGTTGTGTTCTATACTATACTAGTCTCCATGTTGTGTTCTATACTATATTAGTCTCCATGTTGTGTTCTATACTATATTAGCCTCCATGTTGTGTTCTATACTATACTAGTCTCCATGTTGTGTTCTATACTATATTAGTCTCCATGTTGTGTTCTATACTATATTAGTCTCCATGTTGTGTTCTATACAGTACAGTACTATATTAGTCTCCATGTTGTGTTCTATACTAGTCTCCATGTTGTGTTCTATACTATACTAGTCTCCATGTTGTGTTCTATACTATATTAGTCTCCATGTTGTGTTCTATACTATATTAGTCTCCATGTTGTGTTCTATACTATACTAGTCTCCATGTTGTGTTCTATACTATACTAGTCTCCATGTTGTGTTCTATACTATATTAGTCTCCATGTTGTGTTCTATACTATACTAGTCTCCATGTTGTGTTCTATACTATATTAGTCTCCATGTTGTGTTCTATACTATACTAGTCTCCATGTTGTGTTCTATACTATACTAGTCTCCATGTTGTGTTCTATACTATATTAGTCTCCATGTTGTGTTCTATACTATATTAGTCTCCATGTTGTGTTCTATACTATATTAGTCTCCATGTTGTGTTCTATACAGTACAGTACTATATTAGTCTCCATGGTGTGTTCTATACTATATTAGTCTCCATGTTGTGTTCTATACTATATTAGTCTCCATGTTGTGTTATATACAGTACAGTACTATATTAGTGTCCATGTTGTGTTCTATACAGTACAGTACTATATTAGTCTCCATGTTGTGTTCTATACTATATTAGTCTCCATGTTGTGTTCTATACTTTATTAGTCTCCATGTTGTGTTCTATACTATATTAGTCTCCATGTTGTGTTCTATACTATATTAGTCTCCATGTTGTGTTCTATACTATATTAGTCTCCATGTTGTGTTCTATACTATATTAGTCTCCATGTTGTGTTCTATACTATATTAGTCTCAATGTTGTGTTCTATACAGTACAGTACTATATTAGTCTCCATGGTGTGTTCTATACTATATTAGTCTCCATGTTGTGTTCTATACTATACTAGTCTCCATGTTGTGTTCTATACTATATTAGTCTCCATGTTGTGTTCTATACTATACTAGTCTCAATGTTGTGTTCTATACAGTACAGTACTATATTAGTCTCCATGTTGTGTTCTATACTATATTAGTCTCCATGTTGTGTTCTATACTATATTAGTCTCAATGTTGTGTTCTATACAATACAGTACTATATTAGTCTCCATGGTGTGTTCTATACTATATTAGTCTCCATGTTGTGTTCTATACTATATTAGTCTCCATGTTGTGTTCTATACTATACTAGTCTCCATGTTGTGTTCTATACTATACTAGTCTCCATGTTGTGTTCTATACTATACTAGTCTCCATGTTGTGTTCTATACTATAGTAGTCTCCATGTTGTGTTCTATACTAGTCTCCATGTTGTGTTCTATACTATATTAGTCTCCATGTTGTGTTATATACAGTACAGTACTATATTAGTCTCCATGTTGTGTTCTATACTATATTAGTCTCCATGTTGTGTTCTATACTATAATAGTCTCCATGTTGTGTTATATACAGTACAGTACTATATTAGTCTCCATGTTGTGTTCTATACTATATTAGTCTCCATGTTGTGTTCTATACTATATTAGTCTCCATGTTGTGTTCTATACAGTACAGTACTATATTAGTCTCCATGTTGTGTTATATACTATATTAGTCTCCATGTTGTGTTATATACAGTACAGTACTATATTAGTCTCCATGTTGTGTTCTATACTATATTAGTCTCCATGTTGTGTTCTATACTATATTAGTCTCCATGTTGTGTTCTATACAGTGCAGTACTATATTAGTCTCCATGTTGTGTTATATACTATATTAGTCTCCATGTTGTGTTATATACAGTACAGTACTATATTAGTCTCCATGTTGTGTTCTATACTATATTAGTCTCCATGTTGTGTTCTATACTATATTAGTCTCCATGTTGTGTTCTATACAGTACAGTACTATATTAGTCTCCATGTTGTGTTCTATACAGTACAGTACTATATTAGTCTCCATGTTGTGTTCTATACTATACTAGTCTCCATGTTGTGTTCTATACTATATTAGTCTCCATGTTGTGTTCTATACTATACTAGTCTCCATGTTGTGTTCTATACTATATTAGTCTCCATGTTGTGTTCTATACTATATTAGTCTCCATGTTGTGTTCTATACTATATTAGTCTCCATGTTGTGTTCTATACTATATTAGTCTCCATGTTGTGTTCTATACAGTACAGTACTATATTAGTCTCCATGTTGTGTTCTATACTATATTAGTCTCCATGTTGTGTTCTATACTATATTAGTCTCCATGTTGTGTTCTATACAGTACAGTACTATATTAGTCTCCATGTTGTGTTCTATACTATATTAGTCTCCATGTTGTGTTCTATACTATATTAGTCTCCATGTTGTGTTCTATACTATATTAGTCTCCATGTTGTGTTCTATACTATATTAGCCTCCATGTTGTGTTCTATACTATATTAGTCTCCATGTTGTGTTCTATACAGCACAGTACTATATTAGTCTCCATGTTGTGTTCTATACTATATTAGTCTCCATGTTGTGTTCTATACAGCACAGTACTATATTAGTCTCCATGTTGTGTTCTATACAGTACAGTACTATATTAGTCTCCATGTTGTGTTCTATACTATATTAGTCTCCATGTTGTGTTCTATACTATATTAGTCTCCATGTTGTGTTCTATACTATATTAGTCTCCATGTTGTGTTCTATACTATATTAGTCTCCATGTTGTGTTCTATACTATACTAGTCTCCATGTTGTGTTCTATACTATACTAGTCTCCATGTTGTGTTCTATACTAGTCTCCATGTTGTGTTCTATACTATATTAGTCTCCATGTTGTGTTCTATACTAGTCTCCATGTTGTGTTCTATACTATACTAGTCTCCATGTTGTGTTCTATACAGTACAGTACTATATTAGTCTCCATGTTGTGTTCTATACTATACTAGTCTCCATGTTGTGTTCTATACAGTACAGTACTATATTAGTCTCCATGTTGTGTTCTATACTATATTAGTCTCCATGTTGTGTTATATACAGCACAGTACTATATTAGTCTCCATGTTGTGTTCTATACTATATTAGTCTCCATGTTGTGTTCTATACTATATTAGTCTCCATGTTGTGTTCTATACAGTACAGTACTATATTAGTCTCCATGTTGTGTTCTATACTATATTAGTCTCCATGTTGTGTTCTATACTATATTAGTCTCCATGTTGTGTTCTATACTATATTAGTCTCCATGTTGTGTTCTATACTATATTAGTCTCCATGTTGTGTTCTATACTATATTAGTCTCCATGTTGTGTTCTATACTATACTAGTCTCCATGTTGTGTTCTATACTATATTAGTCTCCATGTTGTGTTCTATACTATACTAGTCTCCATGTTGTGTTC
>NC_088415.1:92017861-92020361 GCF_034236695.1 Oncorhynchus nerka
TGTTCCATTATTACAATCGCTACCATGTATAGTATTGGGTGTTCCACTCTTACAATCGCTACCATGTATAGTATTGGGTGTTCCAGTATTACAATCGCTACCATGGATAGTATTGGGTGTTCCAGTATTACAATCCCTACCATGTATAGTATTGGGTGTTCCAGTATTACAATCGCTACCATGTATAGTATTGGGTGTTCCATTATTACAATCCCTACCATGGATAGTATTGGGTGTTCCATTATTACAATCGCTACCATGGATAGTATTGGGTGTTCCATTATTACAATCTCTACCATGGATAGTATTGGGTGTTCCATTATTACAATCGCTACCATGGATAGTATTGGGTGTTCCATTATTACAATCTCTACGATGGATAGTATTGGGTGTTCCATTATTACAATCCCTACCACGGATAGTATTGGGTGTTCCAGTATTACAATCGCTACCATGGATAGTATTGGGTGTTCCATTATTACAATCCCTACCATGGATAGTATTGGGTGTTCCAGTATTACAATCGCTACCATGGATAGTATTGGGTGTTCCATTATTACAATCGCTACCATGGATAGTATTGGGTGTTCCATTATTACAATCGCTACCATGGATAGTATTGGGTGTTCCATTATTACAATCGCTACCATGGATAGTATTGGGTGTTCCATTATTACAATCGCTACCATGGATAGTATTGGGTGTTCCATTAATCTCTACAGGAAATCAAGCATTAGGTGTTTTCTTTTGTTCTGTGGTTCTCTTGTTACGTCCCAAATTTCATCATATTCCCTATGTAGTGCACTACTTTTGACCAGGGGCCCATAAGTAGCATACTATGTAGTGCACTACTTTTGACCAGGGGCCCATAAGTAGCATACCATGTAGTGAATATGGTTCCAGTTGGGACCTAGCATCTGTCTTTGTAATGGAGATTCAATGGAATCTATTCATCATGAGGATATTAGTGTTGGTTCATATCACACTGACAGAGCTCCTGACTCCCCGACGGGTGGATGGAGAGAGAGGGAGAGAGAGAGAGAGAAGGGGGGAGAGAGAGAGAGAGAGAGAGAGAGAGAGAGAGAGAGAAGGGGGAGAGAGAGAGGGAGAGAGAGAGAGAGAGAGGGGGAGAAACATCATGTTTAGTCAGCTGAGTAGAAGGGTTGTGTGTTATTAAAATGACCTAATAGAACCTTCCGTCGAGCGTCTCTGACCTGCTCTCTATATCAACAGGGCATTTAAATCCTTAGAAACAGACATACTAGAGTAAACAAGGTCTGGTTGAAGGATTAGAACATAATGGAGACCATAAGGGGTACAGTCCTGGGGCCCTAAGGGGTACAGTCCTGGGGACCCTAGGGGGTGCAGCAGTCCTGGGACCCTAAGGGGTGAGGCAGTCCTGGGGACCCTAAGGTGTGCAGCAGTCCTGGGACCCTAAGGGGTGAGGCAGTCCTGGGACCCTAAGGGGTGAGGCAGTCCTGGGGACCCTAAGGTGTGCAGCAGTCCTGGGACCCTAAGGTGTGCAGCAGTCCTGGGATCCTAGGGGGTGCAGCAGTCCTGGGACCCTAGGGGGTGCAGCAGTCCTGGGACCCTAAGGGGTGAGGCAGTCCTGGGACCCTAAGGTGTGCAGCAGTCCTGGCACCCTAGGGGGTGCAGCAGTCCTGGGACCCTAGGGGGTGCAGCAGTCCTGGGACCCTAAGGTGTGCAGCAGTCCTGGGACCCTAAGGGGTGAGGCAGTCCTGGGACCCTAAGGGGTGAGGCAGTCCTGGGACCCTAAGGGGTGAGGCAGTCCTGGGACCCCTAAGGGGTGAGGCAGTCCTGGGGACCCTAAGGGGTGAGGCAGTCCTGGGACCCTAAGGGGTGAGGCAGTCCTGGGACCCTAAGGGGTGAGGCAGTCCTGGGACCCTAAGGGGTGAGGCAGTCCTGGGACCCTAAGGGGTGAGGCAGTCCTGGGACCCTAAGGGGTGAGGCAGTCCTGGAGACCCTAAGGGATGAGGCAGTCCTGGGACCCTAAGGGATGAGGCAGTCCTGGGACCCTAAGGGGTGAGGCAGTCCTGGGACCCTAAGCGGTGGGGCAGTACTGGGGACCCTAAGGAGTGAGGCAGTCCTGGGACCCTAAGGGGTGAGGCAGTCCTGGGGACCCTAAGGAGTGAGGCAGTCCTGGGGACCCTAAGGAGTGAGGCAGTCCTGGGGACCCTAATGGGTGCAGTCCTGGGGACCCTAAGGGGTGCAGTCCTGGGACCCTAAGGGGTGCAGTGCTGGGACCCTAAGTGCACATTTTGTTTTTTTGCCCTAGAACTACACATCTGGTTCAAATAATGAAAGCTTGATGAGTTTGTTATATGAATCAGTTGTGTAGTTCCTAGTTCCAAAAACCAAAACGTGCACCCATCTGCTCTGCCTATGAGGTACTGTATGTACAGTATATTACACATTCTCCATATTCAACTCAGTGGCCAGATCAGTAAATGCTCCATTTACAGTAAAACTAAAAAAGGAA